>NW_012102821.1:1182826-1215273 GCF_000951045.1 Mandrillus leucophaeus
TTTTTTTAGTAGAGACGGGGCTTCACCATGTTAGCCAGCATGGTCTCAACTTCCTGACCTCATGATCTGCCTGCCTTGGCCTCCCAAAGTGCTAGGATTACAGGCATGGGCCACCATGCCTGGCCGTGTCTAGCACCTTTTAAAGGTCTGAGTAGGAAACATTTGTCATCTATTCTCTCTAAGGGCAGCCACTATAAGACTTCAAAAGAACCTTGGTCTCCACAATCTTTTATCTTAACCTGAACATTTCCTTTCTGTCAATCCCAGGTCTTTACACAAACTCAACCAATTATCAACCAAAAATATTTAAATTTACCTCTAGCCTAGCCTAGAATTGCCACCCTCCCACCCCGCTTTGAGTTGTCCCACCTTTCTGGACGAAACTAATGTATTTCTTAAGTGTATCTGATTAATGTCTCATGTCTCCCTAAAAGTATAAAACCAAGCTGTGCCCCGACCACCATGGGCACATGTTCTCAGGACCTATTGAGGGCTATGTCATGGGCCATAGTCACGCATATTTGGCTCAGAATAAATCTCTTCAAATATTTTAGAGTCTGACTCTTTTCATTGATACATGGATCCTTTGGTGATGTATATAGAAGACATCACCATACCCAAGATTATCCAGATTTTCTCCTATGTTATCTTCTAAGAGTTTTATAGATTTGCAGTTTACATTTGAGTCAATAATCTAATTCAAACTATTTTTTGTAAAAGATGTGAGGTCTGTGTCTAGAAAAATTTATTTGCATGTGAAACACTTCAGTTGTTCCAACACCATTTATTGAAGAGACTATATTTACTCCATTGTATTGCTTATGATCTTTTGTCAAAGATAAATTGATACTATTTATGTGTGTCTATGTCTAGACTTTCTATTCCCTTCCATTGAACTACTTGTTTATTCCTTCTGTAATACTGCACTGCCTGAATTACTATAGCTTTACAGTAAGTCTTGAAATTGGGTAGTGTCAGACTTTTGACTTTGTTCTTCTCCTTTAATTTTGTGTTGGCTATTCTGAGTCTTTTGCCTCAGCATAGAAAATTTAGCATCAGTTTGTCAATATGTGGAAAACAACTTGCTGAAATTTTGATTGAAATTTAAGAGAATATCTACTTTTTTGTCAGCTTCAACATGTAAAGTGGTTAGAAGTTGTTACTTTCAGCCTTACAACAAGAAAAAACTGAACAAACTTTAAAACAATGACTGTTCTTGGATGCAGGGATAATTTAGATTGCAGGGCAGACCACCACAACAACATCTGGGGAGATGAGTGAATACACAGTCATAGCAGACATCTTACCTGGAGCAGAAGCTGCTGAAGCCATACACTAGTAAGAACAGTTCAGTGATAATTTTGAAAAATTCTGGAGGCTTAATGTGGAGTACTTTGAGAGTGAGAAACTTATAGGGACCACAGTCTTAGGGGAGTTCCCACAGTAATGTGAATTTTAACTTCAGGAAACTTACCAGATTTTCATGTTGAAAAGTCAAGGAATATCTCATCCTGTCTCTGGCAGGAAATGGGAAGAGTAACCACCGTGAAATGTTCCCATGATCTTCTCCATAACAAACGCCTACTCCAGGAAAAATGACCTTGCCATAGCAGAATCCCACTAGGAAGGACAGTTCTCAGACTCTCTCTCTTGCCTTCCTACCTCCCCTAAGGGAGAAAACTCAAAACAAAACAAAACAGATTTGTGAAGGTCAAAGGCCCACCAAAAACTGAAAGATAATTACAATATTACTGAATTCTTACCTTTCCCCATTTGTTGCCATCACCTAACAGGTCTCCAGTGTAACAGATGAAGGAGCTGCAGGATGCAAACTCTAGCTAAGAAGGAGTTCTGAGGGAATCCCAAAACAACATGGGAGATGAAAACAAAGACACTAAAGTAGTATGAAGCCTCTGGCTCCTGCAGCTACAAGAAACATTAAACGTAATCAAATTTCTAGTCAAATTAACACAAATCCTTACAGTAAAGGCCCGTTTATCTCAATTCTAATACATGATGTTCAATAGAAAATTAGATGGCATATTAAAAGGCAAGAAAATCACAGTCTGATGAGACAAAGCACGCATGAGAACAAGACTCAAATATGAAAAAATTGTGAAATTGCCATGCAGGGTATTTAGAATAACTATGAATAATATATTATGGGCTCTAACAGAAAATGTAGACTACATCAAGAGCAGATGGATATTGAAAGCAGACAGGTGGAAACTCTGAGAAATAATTTAAAGAAAATGCTAGAATTAAGAACTTCGGTGGCATAAATGAAGATTGCCTTTAATAATCTAATTGGTAAACTAGACACAGCTAAGGAAATAATCATGGAGCTTAAAGATAGGTCAGTAGGACTATCCCATGCAAAGATTCAAAGGGAAGACAGAATGAATAAAAATGGCACAAAGCATTCAAGAACTGTGAGACATTTTCCAAAGATGTAACAAATATATAGTTGGATATCAGAAAAATACAAAAAAGAAAGTCTAGAAAAGAATATTTAAAGAGTAATGGCCAAGAGTTTTTCAAAATCAATGGCAGAATGAAAAGCAAAATCCAGGAAGTATAGCTAATACCAAGCAAGACAAATACCAAGGAGAGGGGATGGAGAGTAGACAGAATGAGATGTTTAAATGTGGCAGTGAGTTATGATTCAGATTACAGGAGAATTTCTAGATTTGGACATAAGGGTTAGTTCCTATTTTACTGAGATTGAGAGGACAGTTATAAATGTAGGGGGCTTGCTTGGTGTTAGAAATATTAGGTAATATCAACCTGTTAAGTAGTTTATCCTCCCTCTCTTCTTCTTCCTCCTCCTTTTTCCCTTTCTTCTTCCCCTAGTCTTCCTCCTTCTCCTCCTCTATCTCTTCTTCCTTCTTCTTCTGTAATGCAGAAATAATTCTTCACCATGTGCTCAGGTTTAGGAGAGACAGCACTTTCAAATTTAAAGATTTTGGTGAAGTTTTATTGAGTATTGAAGCCCAAGAGGAGGGGAGCAACTATATATTCAAGATTCTATGATTCTTATCACTGGTGCTCAGGAGTCTCAATGTAGTTGGTATGGAGAGTCTGGACTTTGGGATTTATGAAGGGAGTTCTTGCCAGTTTAATAACTCATGTAGTGGAGGAACTACATGGAAACTTCTCCTCCTGTACCACCTCCCCTAACCCCAGCCTTGCCTTCCCTCATCTTAGCATGAATTCTCCCCCTTCTTATCTTCTCACAGTTCTTATTCATGCTTCTCATGCAACACATTTACACTGTCTAATTACTTCTTACATTCTTTCTTGAAACAAAATATGGTATATAAAATAAACATATGTAATCAATGATATGCATAATTTACAATGATTTATATGCCTTATTTTTTGTTGCTCCTTCCATACTGTAAATGTGATAGATAGTAAGTATAAAGTAGTAATACATGGTAAGATAATACACGAAAATATTATTTCATCTACTGTAAACCCTCTTGTGCAGCCAACTATCTCAGATTTGACAAGTGGATGAGAAGTCAATAGCAGAGTAAAGATCCAAGAAAAAGTACCCACATTTGTACTTAGTGTCTAAGTTCAAATTAGGGCCTAGTATAGATCAAAACAGACTTGAAAGACAACACAAACAGGTAGAACAGGTACCTCCTAGACTCTCCCCCAAAAGAACACTATGACCACCAAACTGGGTAGGAAAAGAACACATTTTGAGGAGAAAAACAGAGTTGGAGCTGTCTTAGTCTATTAGTGTATTTACAGCAAAGTATCTGAGACTGGGAAATGTATAAATAATGGACGTTTATTATCTCTCTATTCTGGAGGCTGAGTTCAAGATCAAGATGCCAGCAGGTTTGATGATCTGATAAAGGCTTTTATTTGTTTCCAAAATGCACCTTGTTGCTGAATCCTCCAGAGGGGTGGAATGCTGTGTCCTCATATAGTGGAAGGGACAGAGCAGGAGAAAAGTGTCAAATTCCCTTCATTTAGTCCTTTTATAGGAACGACTAATCCCATTCATGTGGGATTATCCCCTCATTGCTAACTCATCTCCCAAAGACAACACTTCCCAATACTGTTGCATTGAAGATTCAGTTTTAACATGAATTTTGGCAGGTATGAAAACATTCAAACTATAAAAGAAGCCCTGTGTGGACCATGTATCTTCCCCAATGCCATCATCTTGAGATGAGAGAGATGAGCAGCAAAGGAGAACCCTCCTTGGTGTTTTGGAAAACGTAGAAGTGCACAGGACTTATAATCTACTTTGAAGTCAGCAGGCTCACAAATGCAACACCCCATGCCACTAAGGTACAGAATAAGTAACCACCAGAGCTCCAGAACTTCACCCGGCAATTTGTTAGAATAAAAGAGGATCTATAAATTACCATGGGGCCTCAGCAGGGCCCTGAAGTCAGCTGAGAGGGGGCACATACCTTCTCAGGAGGTCACCAGGAAGGAACAAGAGAAAATGCACCAAAAAGATGTTCTATGAACTGCCTGTCAGGGGGACAAGAGAAAAATCCATTGCAACTTGATATATAAGTGACACCAGGAAAACAAAGTGGGGTTGGTGGGGATTCAGGAGCCTGTCAAACTGTGCTAGAAAGAGAAGGTCTGTTGTCTGAGCTTACTACCAAGACAGGAGCAGGGCTTAGGCAAGGAGACCTGCAGAGAACCCAAATGAAAAGGCAGACTCTCTCCATAACTTTCATGAGACAGGGGCCACATCAATTACCAGAAGTCTAGGAACCACCCCAGGGAGGACAGAATGAATGGGATATTTCTTTTCTTTTCTTTTCTTTTTTCTTTTCTTTTCTTTTCTCTTTTCTTTTCTTTTCTCTTTTCTTTTCTTTCTTTTCTTTACTTTTTCCTTCTCCTTTCCTCTTTCCCTTCCTTCCTTTCTTCAGTCATATGTCTAAATTGTAGGTTTGAATTGACTGAGGAATCACTGGATTGGATTGAAGACAAATATAGAGTTGACTTGATTAAGTTGTCTGCCTAGGCTGGGGCCTACAGCCAAAAACCTAAACTGAGTTAAAGACATACAGTTATAACTTCACCCACCTAGGGTTTTGGGGCCTGTTGTGATTATGCAATTCATACTCACTAAATAGACTTCCTGGCAATAAGCACCATGTAGAATGGTATTTGTTCCTAACATTTTATTATGCAATTGTTCAGGCACCCACACTAAAAATGGAAAGTACTTCACAGTGAAAATAAATACGATGACCACCTAGGATCTACTAACATTTTAGTGTAATTGCATTATCACGTTTCCATACATTCATTCACTCCTTGATCAATCTATAAATAGATCTTATTTTTTTTAAGCACTTTGGAATAACTTGCAGATATCCATGTCATTCCACCAAGTATTTATTTCAGCAGCCTTATTATTATTAACTGAAGTTCTATTTTTGAGTTTTTTTATTTGATGTAAAATATGCACAAAATGAAATGCCAAACTATTAAGTGTATATTTTCTGAGTTTTGAAAATGTTTCCACCTGTGAAACCAAAAATCTATATTATGATATAGAACAGGAGTCAGCACCTGTTTCTTGTAAAAATCCAGGGAGTATGTATGTAAAGTTTTATGAGTCATGTATGACTCTGTTATATATTCTTCTTATGTATTTGTTTATAATATTTTTTAAAGTGTAAAAACCATTCATAGCTTGCGGGCCACACAATATAGGTTATTTGGGAACTTGGGTTCCTCATCTGGTACTACATCATCTTATCTTTAATGGGTTTTCCAACTTTAGGCACACCATGATGCTATGAGAGAATTACCTACAACTTTTTTTCAGTGAGGCAGCCTATCATATTTGGTTCCTTTATAAAGAAAAATATGCTATTCAAACCTTTATTCTTTCTTTCTGGATGGTGTCACACAGGCCAGTTCAAATTTGAAAAATACACAAGCAAACAAGCCCTTTGAGGTCCCCAAGGAGAAGTAATTAACGTGGAGTAAACTATTCTGATTCAAATGTAATGTAAGATTACTTACCAGGGAATGTTAATACTGTAGGTTTTGGATTTTTGTATAAATATATTGATTTCCCTAATATGCATTGTAGTAAAAGTAAATAGAAGTAAATAATTTTGCTTTAAAAAAAATTGGTTTCCACTCTTGCCATTTGTATTAGCCAGCTATTGTTATTGCTGTGTAATACATGATCAGCAACTTAATGGCTTCAAAACAACACACCCCAACTATCTCACTGTTTCTGTGATCAGGAACCTTGGGAGAGTTTAGCTGGATTCTCTGCTCTGGGATCTCTCACAGGACTGCAATCAAGGTGATTGCTAGGGCTAGAGTCTCATCTGAAAATTCAACTGGGCAAATCTCCACTTCCAAACTCACTTTCGTGATCGCTGGCAAGATGTGGTTGTTTTTAGGGTATTGACCAGAGGGTCTCAGCTCCTAGTTGGGTGTTGGTCAGAAGCCACTCTCCGTATCTTTCCATTTGAGCCTCTTACAAGTGTCAACTTGCTTCATCAAAACCAACAAGGGAGAGAGTCTACTAGTGAGATGGAAGTCAGAATATTTTGTAATTTAATAATGGAAGGTATGTCTCCTCAATGATATAGGATTTTATTATTTAGAAGCAAGGATCACAAGAGGAAAAATTATACAAGACTTGGAATGTCAGGAGGTGGAAATTTGGGACCATCTTAGAAGCTCTGGACTGTACCATTTTATTCTGCACTTCAAATGGATCAAGGGTAAAATCTGATTATTTAATTAACTGTGTTTATAATCTGGTCATTGCATAAACATATGCTGTAAAAAGACTTTCTTTTCTGTGAAAGCAGGTCAATGTTGTTCTCAGGAATTATAAGCCGATATTAAGGGTGCCCTTCTTTTATATTTCCCTGCCAACTTAACACAGGTTTTAAAAGCAGCTGGAGGCCTGTATCACTTGTGTCAGGGCACTTCAAGAAAACAGCTAGAGAACACAGAAAAAAAAACTAATTTTCTTTTTATTTGACAGGGAACTCTTTCTCAGGGAGGTGTTTCACAGTGCCATTACTCTCAAGCTTCCCCTGAAAGTCTTTATTCAACTCAATGAATTTCTTCTCTTTTGCCTCTATGCAGCCAGTTTCCAAATCAGTCTTCTGTGTGATAATTCATGCCTGATGGCTACATGAAAGCATAACCTGAATGAGGATTTTTCTGAAAATACTGTTTTTGAAGTGGCTGAAAGGAAAATCATAATTAGCCTTCAAAACTATTAGAAGACAGGTAAGAAGAGCAAGAATGGATTAGGCTTCATCAATATTATCCTTGCCTAGTTGGGGAAAAAAATCATAACACTTTATTTCAGAAAACTGGAATGTCATTAATTCTCTAGTTCTGGATGAGCTACTCCTCATTCTATTTCTTTTGCTCACCTTACAACTTTCGCTTTAGTAAGAACACACTTATATTCTTTTACTTACATCTTTCAATCCTAGGTATACAGAAGATATATTCACATTTTTATATGAACAAAATAATACATTTATCCTTTCTTGATGATAAAACCTACTTCTATTTAGTGTGTAATAAAATATAACTTTCCTCCTGTAATTTCAGCACTTTGGGAGGCCAAGGTGAGTGCATCACCTGAGGTCAGGAGTTCATGACCAGCCTGGTGAACATGGCGAAACCCTGTCTCTAATAAAAATACACACACACACACACACACACAAAATAGCTGAGCATGGTGGCCGGTGCCTGTAATCCCAGCTACTTGGGAGGCCGAGGCAGGAGAATTACTTGAATCTGGGAGGCAGAGGTTGCAGTGAGCCGAGATCTCACCATTGCACTCCAGCCTGGGCAATAAGAGCAAAACTCCGTCTCAAAAAAAAAAACAAACAAAGAAAACTTACCACCTTCCTTAAGCTTATCGTGTTTCCTGACTAGTTTTGTGTCTGCAATGCCTTTATTTATAAAATCAAAATAGTACTAATCGTGTATCGTTATTCTGACCACACGTAGGTTGCATTGTCATTTAGTCAAATCTGTTTGACTTACTATTTGTAAAAACTAACCTAACATAGTTTACATGCATTAACTTGGTGTCATATAATTCATTCATCTGTTGAAGGTACATGATTTTTTAATATCTTTCCTGAATTTCTTGGCTAACTTTCTACAAATATGGGGTACAAACTGTTATTAATTTCAAGTCACAGATCTTATATATATTTATAAATGTTACTTTATTTTTCTATTCTATATTAGTCCATTCTCACGCTGCCATAAAGAACTTCCCAAGACTGGAAAATTTATAAAGGAAAAAGGTTTAATTGACTCACAGTTTCTTATGGCTGGGGAGACATCAGGTAACTTACAATTATGGCAGAAGGCAAAGGAAAGGCAGGCGTCTTCTTCACAAAGCGGCAGGAGAGAGAATGAATGAACGAGGAACTTGGCCAAGCACATATAAAACCATCAGATCTCGTGAGAACTCACTCACTTCATGAGAACAGCAAGGGAAAAACCACCCCCATGATCCAGTTACCTCCACCTGTTCTCTCCCTTGACATGTAAGGATTATGGTGATTATAATTCAATTGGAAATTTGGGTGGGGATACAAATTTGGGGATACAAAGCCTAACCGTATCAATTCCAAAAATTAAGTGCTATCTTTTACCCCTACACTGCAAAATGGCCCACAAATTCATGTAGTCCTCCACAGATAAACTAATCACTTCATGATTTGAACTCAAGACATTCAAGGGTTGCCGCCACATTGTTGGTGAAGGGCCTCTCAGGACCTCAGTGATCCCCAGGTCCTGGCTGGAACACACTGAGGTCTGCTTCTCTCATTTCTTCTTTGAGGTAAGGGCCTCTATCCTCAATCTCACACATGGTTAGTGTCCACAGTCCCACTGTGGCCTCAACTGCCAGCTTTGCTCAGCATCTCTCTTGTCCTCTCCTTCAGCCCATTTGTATCCGTGTGTGAGGGGCTCATTAACTCCAAGTCACTTTTCTAACAGTGCTGGGGTACAAAGACTCTAAGCTCTTCTCAGTCCCATCTAGTCATTGTCAGAATGTGTACAGGTACCTTAGTGTAGATTTCAGTTACATTTCCTTCATGAGTAAAATATGTTGAACATCTTTTAATGTGGTTATTGGACATCCATATATACATTTAAAAATGCCTGTTAAAGCTTTGCCTTTTAAAAAATGTTATCTTCTAAATATTTTTGCAATCTGGTGTCATTTCTCTTTAGCCTGAAAAACTTTTATATAGAATGATTTGTAATACAGATATTCTGACAGTATTTCATCTTAGTTTTTTGTTTATATAAAATGTATTTATGTTGCCCTCATTTCTGAATAACAATTTACTAAATATAGATTTTAACAATTTAGTTTTAAGGTTTTCTTTTTATTTTTTTCCAGCACTTTCGATATATCATTTGTATGTCTCTGGGCCTCAACTTTTTCCCAATGAAAATTCAGCCACTCAGATTGAATAAAGAAAATGTGGTACAGATACACCATGGAATACTACGCAGCTATAAAAAAAGAATAAGATCATGTTCTTTGCAGAAACATGGATGAAGCTGGAGGCCATTATCCTTAGCAAACTAATGCAGGAACAGAAAACCAAATACCTCATTTTCTCACTTTTGAGTGTGAACTGAATTATGAGAACACATGGCCACAAAGAGGGGAACAGCAGACACTGGGGCCTACCTGAAGTGGATGCCAGGAAGAAGGAAAGGATCAGGAAAAATAACTATTGGGTACTAGGCTTAGTACCTGGGCAAAATTATTTGTACAACTACCCCTCCATGACATGAGTTTACCTATATATCAAGCCTACACATGTACCCTGAACCTAAAATGCAAGTTAAATACATATAAATAAATACATAAAATAAAAATAGACAATCAGCCACTAATTACATAATTGTTCCCAAATAATTACAAATTGTTCCCATAATTGTTCTTTGTAATTTTTTTTTAGTTAGTTCTTTTAACATTGTTTCTTTATTTTTGGATGTTGGCAGTTTGACATGGCCTAGAAGTAAATTTCTTTGTATTGTGTGTTAATCTTACATGGTGTCTGTAAAGCTATTGAACTGTTAAGTCATTTTTTAACCAAATTAGGGGATTTGGGGCCATCACTTCTTCAAAATATTTTTATGTATCCCCTCTCACCTTCAATGTTCTAGGAATCCAGGTGTACTTAGATTGGACCACTTGATATTTTTCCATGTGTTCCTGAGTCTTCTTGTTGTTGTTGGTGGTTTTGTTGTTGTTGTTGTTGGCAGTCTTTTTTCTTTTTTGCTATTTTTTAGGGAAGGTTATTTCTATCGATTTATCTCCCAGTTTCCTGGTTTTTTATTCTGCCTTATCCAGTCTGTTAGCATTTCTAGTTAATTTTACATAGTTATCCTTTTTGCATTTAGAATTTCCATTTATTTTAATTTCATTTATTTTCTGTTGAGATTCCTTATATATAAACTCATTAAAATCACTTTTCTTCTAATTATTTGGGCACATTTATAATGGGTGATTTGAAAACTTTGAGTAATACATTCTTATTAAATTTGTTTTTATTCAGCATCAGTTTCTATTGACTGCCATTTATTTTCCCATGTATAAGTTACATTTTCCTGTTTGTATACATGTCTAGTAATATTTAGTTGAAAACTGGACATTGTAGTTAGTACATTTTAGTGACACTGGATTCTTTTGTACTGAGATTATCTGAGGATTGTTGCTTCATTGTTCTGGTAACCAATTAACTTGCCTATACTCAAATTTCAAGGTCTGTTTTCCCTGCAAAATACAGCACTATTTTCTACACTTAATTCTTACAGTTTCTAGCTGCTGCCTATTTTATCCTAGTAAACACAATCTCCTTCACACTTATTGTGCATGGATTTGTGAAGTTACTCAGTT
Organism: Mandrillus leucophaeus; assembly: GCF_000951045.1. Classification (NCBI taxonomy): domain Eukaryota; kingdom Metazoa; phylum Chordata; class Mammalia; order Primates; family Cercopithecidae; genus Mandrillus; species Mandrillus leucophaeus. Next base: position 1,193,751 of record NW_012102821.1, read on the forward strand.
AAGAAACAAGTAAAATCAAAAATCTGTATTTTATTTATTTATGTGTGTATTTATGTATTTATTATTTATTATTTATTTTTCTAGATGAAGTCTCGCTGTATCGCCCAGGCTGGAGTGCAGTGGCACTATCTCCGCTCACTGCAAGGTCCGCCTCCCAGATTCACTCCATTCTCATTCCTCAGCCTCCCAAATAGCTGGGACTACAGGCACCCATCACCACGCCCGGCTAATTTTTTTTGTATTTGTAGTAGAGGCGGTGTTTCACCGTGTTAGCCAGTATAGTCTCGATCTCCTGACTCCGTGATCTGCCCGCCTCGGCCTCCCAAAGTGCTGGGATTATAGGCGTGAGCCATCGCGCCCAGCCAAAAATCTATATTTTAAATATAGATATCTCTGTTGTCTCTTCCTGCTTTTCCATTTGGTCTCCTGGGGTTTTTTTATGCTTGCATATTTTTGCAGCCAGATGGGGATTTGAGTAGAGCTTATACCCACATTTTGGACTTCACAACTTCTGTGATCATGTTATTTCTAAGACTTTCTATTAACTTTATAATTTTTTTCCCAGGCTTGAACCTATCCTCCGCCATGCCAAGCTCATCATGGTGTGGTTTCTCACAATCATAGTCACAGGGATTGTGGAATACCCTTAAGCGAGAATTATACAACTTTATTATTCTTATTCATTACAGTGGCAGTTTTTCAAGTGACCGTGCCTCCACATTTTTTTCTTACTTTTAACATTTTTAGTTAATTGCTCATATTTCAGCAATGTTTTCTCATTGTTGTCTGCAGGAGATTTTACATGTCTACTCTGGTGCCATTACTGGAAGATCCTTCCATTTTCTACAAGGGATTTTTACCTATCTTGTTGAGATATGTGTGTATATATATATATATATATGTGTGTGTGTGTGTGTGTGTGCGCGCGCAGGCGCTGAGGGTAGTATTTGAGAAGATTGAGTTAAAGTATGTGAACTGGGAATTATCTTCAAAAAATCTTTATAAATAAGTTTATATGAAAAATCTTTGGGATTTGGGGTCTTGATAGTTACAGACAAGTTTTGAAACTCAAAATCCCTACTCTTTCTCAAATAATAGGTTTTCAATATTTTGATTCTGGTCAAAATTTTTAAAGGTTTTTGAAACTTGGTTGATGTAATTACTTTCTATAGTTTCTACTGTATTCATCTTTTTGCAAATGAATGTCCTCTGAGGCAATAAAGGTTGACTCCAAAACAAAAGGAAGATCACTATTGCAAAACAAAACAAAGCAAAAAAGCGAGGAGATAGTTAATATTACCAAATTATGTTCTGCCACAGGTAGCATTCATATTATAATTCTTACGTAATTTAGGCAACTAACAATATTCTGCCATATTCATGGGCGTTAAACTATATTTTTGGAGACACTTACATAATTATTTCTCTTTTATGCTGTCTCAGATGGTGATTCCACAAGTGGAATCCCCTTTGGTGGCTCTGTACCTTCAGCTTGTCCCTCTGTGGTATCCATTCCCTGCCACAATGATAGAATCTGCAATCTCGTAAGCCACCACTTTTCTTTGTCTCTTCAGTCAGAGGTAGATAGGAGCTTCTTGCTGCTAATACTTCATAATATTCCTTGCAGTCTGTTCTTTAGTTTCTCAGCTATCCCATCACCATGTTAAACAGTTTTGTTGTTGTTGTTGTTAAATTTTATTTTATTCAGGAGTACATGTGTAGGTTTGTTACCTAGGCAAACTTGTGCCATGGGAGTTTGTTGTATAGATTATTTCATCACCCAGGTATTAAGCCTAGTACTCATTAGTTGTTTTTGCTAATTCTCTCCCTCCTCCCAGCTTCCATCCTCCAATAGGCCCCCGTGTGTGTTGCTCCCCTGTATGTGTCCATGTGTCCTCATCATTCAGCTCCCACTTACAAGTGAGAACATATGGTGTTTGGTTTTCTGTTTCTGCTTTAGTTTGCTAAAGATAATGACCTCCAGCTCCATCCATGTTCCTTCAAAGGATTTGCTCTTATTCTTTTTAATGGCTGCTTTGTGGGTTTATCTAACTTTAATCTTTGAGGTTGCTGACCTTTGGATTTTTTTTTTTCTTTTATCCTCTTTTATGACCTTGAGGGTTTGATTGTGGTATATGGTGGATTCAGCCAACGTGCTTCCTTTCTGGGAGATTTTAGGGGGCCAATGCTCAGTTTCCAATTCCTGGACTGTGTGCTCTAAGCTCTGGGGTACCTGTATTGGGTTCTGACTTTGTTCTCTGACTCCTTGAAATTTGGAGTCCACAATGCTGGGGTTTGGCGGGGAATGGGGGGTGCAAAGTGTGGCAGCTGCCCTAGAGTGATAGCAGATGCAGGGGTGCCTGCCTCCCTGTGGGTATTCACCACGGTGGTGGAGGCAAGGCAGCTTTGGAGGAAGTCAGGTACCTCTGCTGGAGACTGTGTGCACTGCTGCACTGGAGGTAATGTTGGCTTGGGGTGGGGTGCTGGCTGGGGCTGGTCTACGTGCCTTCTTTATGCTCTACAAACAGGAGTGATGGTTCGTAGTGTGGAAGGATCCCCTGTGCTCTGCTTAACATTAGTGCAAAGGCAGGGCACGGGTTGAGGCAGGGCTCGCTGGCTGTGTGCCCCCCAGGGATCCGTCTGCAATGGTGGGGATGTGGGTGATATTGCACTCCTGCATGCTAGCTGGGCAAGTAACTCAAAACCCACCCATGCAGACATGAGCCAGCCAAGTGATGTGGGGGCCTTCTGTGGGCTCAAGGGGAGGATGTGTGTGGGCTGATGTGTGGCCACAGGGACCGCTTTGCAAGAGCTCTCCACCAGACCAGTGCAGAAGCTATGGTGTGGGTCCCCAGGGCACCCGAGACTGCTCTGTCAGCAGGCGTGGCCAGGCTGGGACCCAGGAGAGGACAGCAGACTAAGGAGAGCTCGGGAGGGATCCAGCCTGCCTGATGTACAAGATCACCTTGCAGGGATCAGGTCAAACAGTTCCCTTAGAACTAAAGTCTCTTAAGGTAGCAAGAGGAACCTAGAGGGATGCCCATCCCTGGCCCTGCTCCACTACAGACGCTCCTGCACCAAATCTTCTGGGCTCCACATCAGCTGGCTTGCTGTCCCACCACTTTTCTAAGCAGCTATCCCTGCCAACTCAAGTGTCCCTGGTGGTTGAGGGGTCTCTTCCTTCCAGGATTCCAGAGGCCCAAGGCAAGTGCGGGTTGCTTCTTGCCAGTTCAACTCACCCATTGCCCTAAAACTCTTGTGGTTCAGAAATGAGTCTTCGTGCCCTGGTAGCCTGTGCTGGATTCCCAGACTTTTCCCGCTTCAGCCCGGCTTCTGTGTCTTCTCTCCATCCACTCTTGGCACCTTCCCTCTGAAGGTCTTTTCAAAGCACACCACGCTGGGCACGGTGGCTCATGCCTGTAATCCCAACACTGGGAGGCTGAGACAGGTGGATCACCTGAGGTCAGGAGTTCAAGGCCAGCCTGGCCAACATGGTGAAACCCCGTCTCTACTAAAAATACAAAAATCAGCCGGGTGTGGTGGCGGGCACCTGTAATCCCAGTTACTGGGGAGACTGAGGCAGAAGAATCACTGGAACCCGGGAGGTGGAGGTTGCAGTGAACCGAGTTCGTGCCATTGTACTCTGGCCTGGGAGACAAAAGTGAAACTCCATCTCAAAATAAATAAATAAATAAATAAATAAATAAATAAATAAAGGCACACCAGTCATCTCAGTCCCTCAGCGGGAACTGTTTCACTTGTCTGCCTCCAGTCGGCCATCTTACCCTTGATTCCTAACCAATTTCTTATTTAAATGTTCTCTAAACACAGTGGTTTATGTTTTCCTGAAAGAACACTGAAAGGCATTGCCCATAAACAGCTGAACTGCTCCATTGCAATTAGCAGAAAGGTGTAGAAATATAAGTAAACAAAATAATTAGCATGGGAGTAATTTAACATACAACTGATCATTTAGTAAGAAATAAAATAATTTGGTAACAGATAAATTGAACAAAAGAATTGCTATGGGAGAATATAACACATAACTGATTCCAAGAGGTGATAGTTTCTCAATGAAATGCAGAAAGCAGCACAAGGAGGAGCAAGCAAGCCAACCAAGTTTTCCATTCTATCTGGCTTGTCTACATTTTTATAGACAAGAGTTCACAGTCTTCCCCTCTTTCGACTCTCCTCAACTATGATAGGTTTATGATATTTTTTCAAAATAAATGTGACTAAACTTTGTTAATTGAAAAGTACACTATTTTAATTTGCAATTGGTTTCTGTTATTGTGGTCTTCCTATGTTCTGAATGTGGAATTGTATAGACGGGTTTACCTACTGCTTAATCCATAATCTAGCAGTCCTGTTGACAAATTGTCATCTTTCACTCTTCGGTAGTGCTTCCATGGGCTTTCTGCAACCTGCTAATGCTTTGTTGTTCGAGTTAATATTGAGCACTTTTCGTGACCATCCCCAATAGTTAGGGATGGGTAGAGTGGTTCCACTGTGGGAATTGCATCCCTAACTATTGTGTTGGATAACAAAGACAAAGAGTTACTCTCTTCTTCAACTGCCTTAACTTATGAATTTCCCTGCCCCAAGATATCTGAGAGTGACCAAAAGAAGAGAATAAATGTCTAGCCTTGTTGCCACAAGGCAGGACAACAGTATGTTGTTCCTTAGGCTCCAGAGCGCCCATGAATCTTGCTGAGGGTAAGCACAACCTAATCCCACATCCACACTTAGTTTCTCCTTTGTTTTATCCTGCTTTCTTCACTTGTTTTATAGGTTATTCCTAAAAAGCATTCTTTTGGTAAATCATTGTGTAACAACCCCAATTTCAAGCTCTGATTCTAGGGAAGTCTCTCTAAGTCAGGGTGAAATGCTGTCATGTGTATAGCCAGGCATTACTGCTTATATCACACATGACAGAAACCGATTTTTATTCATAAGATGTTGAGACACTTGCCCTGATTATAACACTTTATAAAACATGTCCTTATCTATTTAAAAAGCTAAAAATGTATACATAGGATATCAAATCTGTGTATCTGTCTTCAGGAAACTTCAATTTCCAGATTGGGATAACAGTACTCCCATTGCAAATTTTTACGACAATGGAATGGGATACTACTAGCGATGTTAAGTAGGAAACTGCTGAGTACACAGTGGGTTTTAAGTGAGTGTTTAAGAAGATATATTATAACATTAGAGACAGTTTTCTAGTATATCATACTACTTTTCAATTTGAAAGAAAGCAGTGTACATATAGTATAGTCTATAAAAAATCCTTTTTTATACACTAAGAATGATTAGGGGGAAAAGAGTCATTGTTTTGAAGGTAAAAGAATATCTCCAAATCATTTTGAGCATGATTAAAACTCTATAGAAAACTAAAATTAGAATAAACAATCTCAGAGCCATATTAGCCATATGGTATAATGAAATGTCCCAGCAATCTTTTCCCCACAAAAAGACAAATTTAGCTACAATATTAGCAACAAAGTATTTATGAGATGTGCAGACTCCAGTTAAAAAGTTATAACACCCCAGATGACTATAACATTTTGATAAACTGCACTGATAAAGGCAAGAAGAGAAGTTTCACTTTGCTTGCATCAATTCTTTCCCCAAGTTTTGACAGCCCATCCCCAAGAGAAATTGCAGCTTCTCTAGGGTACGGGGGAAGAGGAAGTAGGACAAATGTCCAATGTCCATGGTCTTTCACTGTACTCCATGAGAGGCTGGCTTCTGCCCTGACTCATACAGAGAACTGAAGAAACCAGCAGAGTCTGGATGCCTGGATAGCTGCAGCCAGTATGGCTCTGTAAGATAGCACAAAGGTGCATAACGGAGGCTTCTTTCCCAGCAGGGAGGTGATGGGTGGAGTATGCTCCCAGTATCCCAGGAGTTTCAGTGCATTGCCAAAGGGCTGGTTTTTATCTCACCTGACATGGAGTGCTGATGGAACAAACATAGCCAGACCCTAAAGAAAGCATAACATTACAGACTCTTGTGCCGATGAGAAACAGGGGACTGAATGCCTGGGGCAGCTAGGAATAAAGGCCCAGCATGTGCAACCATGTTGACAAATGAAGGTCTTTCCCAGTCAAAATTAGCTCTTAAAGACTAGAAAGGAGGCTATTTCTGCAAAGGCTCAGTTACCAAAACAAGGCTATAAGGAACAAGAAAAATGAGAAAATCAAAATACAATCAAAAGAAAAACATGTATTTTCATTAAATGACCCAAAAGAAATGAAGAACATGAGTCATCTGACAAATAATTTTTTAAAATAGTCTTAAAGAAACTCAGTGAATTATGAGAGAACACAGAAAGACAAGTAAATAAAATCAAGACAATAATATATGAACCAAAAAAAAAAAAAAAAAGAATACTAACAAAGAAATAGAAACAATAAAGAAGAACCAAACAGGAATTTTGGAGTTGAAGAATATAACTAAACTAAAACATTACTGGAGGAATTTAACGGCAAACTTGATTAAGCAGAAAAAAGAATCAGTGAACTTGAAGACAGACTGAAAATATCATCAGAGGAGGAAAACGAAAAGGAAAGACAGACTGAAGAAAGTTTAAGAGAATTGTGAGACACCATCAATTATACAAATTAGAGATGCCTTAGAGGGAAAAAGGAAAAGTGGAAGAAAGCTTATATGAAGAAATAATGGTTAAAAACTTCCCAAATCTGGAAAAAAAATAGACATTCATTTCCATAAAGCTTAAAAGACCTCAAAAAGAAAGAAATCTAGGAAGTTTACACCATAACACATTAAAATCAAATTGTCAAAAACCAAAGAGAGTTTTAAAAGCAAGACAAAAGTGACTTAATATGTACAAAGAAGTCTCCATAAGACTATGAGTGGGTTTCTCAGCACTCAACCATATATATAGCTACAAAAGAAGGAAGCAAAATGATACATTCAAAGTGCTAAAAGAAAAAAATAACAACCATAAATACTATACCTGAAAATGTGGTCCTTCATAAATAAAAGAGAGAGAAAGCCTTACACAGGCAAACAAAAGCTGAGGGAGTTCACCACCATTAGACCTGCTACTATGGTCTAAATGTTTGTGCCCACTCCCTAATTCATTCATATGTCTGAATCTTATCACCTATGTGAAGGTATTAGGCGGTGGGAACTTTGGGAATTGTGTAGGTAATGAAGACAGAGCCCTCATGATGAGATTTGCGCTCACAAATCTTGTGCCTTGTCCCTTCTGTCATGTGAGGACACAGCAAGGGAGTGTCATATATGAACCAGAAAAAAGACACTCACCAGAAACTGAATCTGCCAGCAACTTAATCTTGAATCTTCCAGCCTCCAGAACTATGAGAAAAAAATTCCTCTTTATTAGCCACCCAACTTATGGTAGTTTGTTATATCAGCCTGAACAAACTAAAAACCTGACTACAAGAAATGCTAAAGGGAGATCTTTAAGTTGAAATGGAAGGACACTAAACAACACAAAAGCATATGAAAACATAAAACTCACTAGTAAAGGTAAATATATAGATAAATATAGAGCACTATAATAATGTAATAGCAGTGTGTAAATCATCTTTATCGCTAGCATAAAAATTAAAAGAAAAAAGTATTATAATAATTAGAAATACAAAAACTTGATAAGGAATACACAATATAAAAGATATAAGCCTCTTGGTAACCACAAGGAAAACACCTATAGTAAGTACACAATAGAAAAGAGAAAAGAATTAAGAAGTATCACTACAAAAATTCAACAAATCACAAAGGAAGAGAGAAGGGGAGAAAAATCAGGGACAAAAGAACTACAAAACTGAAAACAATTAACAAAATGGAAATAGTAAGTCATTACCTATCAATAATTACTTTAAATGTACATGGAGTAGATTTCCCAAACAAAAACACATAGACTAGCAGAATGAATTTAAAAACCAAGATCTATTTGCTATCTTCAAAAAATTCACTTTAGAATAAAAGATCCACATAGGTTAAAATTGAAGGGATGGAAAGAAAATCCATGCAAATGATAACAAAAAGAGATTAGGAGTCACTATATTTATATTAGAAAGAGTGGACTTTAAGTAAAAAACTTTCACAAGAGAGAAAGAAAGTCATTATGTAATGAAGAAGATACAATTCATCAGGAAAATACGAAAATTATAAATATGTATGTTTCCAACATTAGAACACCTACATGTGTAAAGCAAACATTGGCAGGTCTGAAGGGAGAAATAGCTAGCAATATGATAGTAGTAATAGATTTCAACAAAGGACAGAAAATTCTGACAAAAAATTAATAAGGAAACAACAGACTTGAACAACACTATAGACCAAAGGGAACCAACAGAGATATAGAGAACATCCCACCCAACAGCACTGGAATAAAAATTCTTCACAAGTGTACATGAAACATTCTTCAGGATAGATCACAGGTTAGGTCACAAAACAAGTTTCAACAATTCAAAAAAGATTGAAATTATATCAAATATCTTTTATTGCCAAAATGAATGAAACTAGAAATTAAGAACAGAAGGAAAACAGGAAAATTTACAACATACGCAAATTTAAAAACACTATTAAATACCCAGTGAGTCAAATAAAAAAATGAACATGGAAATTAGGAAATTATTCAAGACAAACAAAAACAAAAACACGGCATACCAAAACTTATGTCATGCAACAAAAACAGTAGTAAGCAGAAAGTTTATAGCAATAAACACCTCTATTATAAAAAGGAAGATTTTAAATGAGCAACCTGATTTTATACTTCAAGTAACTAGAAAAAGAAGAATAAACTAAGGCCAAAGCAGAAAGAAGAAAATAATAGTAATTGGAGCAAAAATAAACAAAATACAATATAGAAAACAGACAAAATAAATCAACAAAATTAAGAGTTGGTTTTCTGAAACAGTCAACAGAATTGATACACTCTTAACTAGATTAAAAATAAGAGAGTAGACTGGCTATTATATAAATGTGTCTCTGAGGGTGCATGTGTTGGAAACTTAATCACCAATGCAACAGTATCGACAGGTATATTAGTCCATTTTCACACTTCTAATAAAGACATACTCAAGAATGGACGATTTACAAAAGAAAGAGAGGTTTAATGGATTTGCAGTTCCATGTGGCTGCAGGGCCTCACAATTATGGCAGAAGGCAAGGAGGAGCAAGTCACTTATTACATGGATGGCAGCAGGCAAAGTGAGAGAGCTTGTGCAGGGAAATGCCTCTTTATAAAACCATCAGATCTTATGAGACTTACTCACTATCACGATGAAAACACCAGAAACACCCACCCCCTACAATTCAATTAGCTCCCACTTGGTCCTTCCTGTGACATGTCAGACTTGTGAGAGTTACAATTCAAGATGAGAGTTGGGTGGGGACACAACTAAACCATGTCAAGAGGTAAGATCTTGAAGAGGTGATTAGGCCATGAGGGCCTTACTCTCATGAATGGATTAGTGCTGTTATGATGGGAGTGGGTTAGTTATTGCAGGAGTGGTACCCTTACACAGAATGAATTTGACTCCATCCCTCTTGCTCTCTTGTATGCTCTCTTATCTTTCTGTTTTTCACCACAGCACAATGCAGCAAGAAGGCCCTCACCAGGTTCAAGCCCTTCAACCTTGGATTTTTCAGCTACAGAACTGTATGAAATAAATTCATTTTCTTTTTAAATTATCCAGTCTCTGGTAGGCTATTATAGCAACACAAGACAGACTAAGATAAAACTCAAATAAAATCATAAGTGACAAAGACGTTACAACTGGTGCCATGAAATAAAAGGGATTACCAGAGACTGTTATGAATTATCATATACCAACAAATTGGATAACCTAGAAGCAATTTTAAAATTCATAAAAATATACAACCTGTCAAGACTGAATCATGAAGAAATAGAAACCTAAATCAACCAATAAGAAATAAGTAGTTTGAAACAGTAATTAAAAAAACCTCCCAATGAAGAAAAGCCCTGGCCAAAATGGCTTCACTGATGAATTCTAACAAACATTTAAAGAAAACTTAGGACCAATTCTTTCTAAATGCTTCAAAAATCGAGAAGAGGAAATACTTCTGAGTTCATTTTATGAGGCCCGAATTACCCTAAAACTAAGCCAGACAAAGACACTACAAGAAAAGAATACTACAGGGAAATAAACTTGATAAACATAGATGCAAAAATCTTCAACAAAATACTAGCAAGCTGAATCTAACAGCATATTAAAAAGATCATACACCATGGGCAAGTGGGATTTATTTTTAGGATGCAAGTTTCAACATGCAAAAATCAATTAATGTGGTACACCACACAAATAAACTGAAGGATAAATATTACATTGTTATCTCAATAGATGCAGAAAAAGCATTTGATATAATTCAACACTTTTATAATTTAATATAGAAGAAAAAAAAACACAACAAAACAAAAAAACCTTTCAGTGAACTAGATATATAAAGAATATACCTCAACATCATAATGGCCATCTATGAAAAGTCATAGCTAATATCATGCTGTATAGTTTAAAAAAGAGAGAGAGAGAGCTTTTGCTCTAAGAATTACAACAAAGTAAGAAGCCCATTCTTGCCACTTTTATTTAATATAGTATTGAAGTCCTAGCCAGGGGAATTAGTCATTTAAAAAAGGCATGCAAATTAGGATGGAAGAAGTAAAATTATCTTTGTTTACAGATGATACAATCTTATATGTAGAAAATCCCAAAGACTATGTATAAAATAGATCTAAAAATGAATACAGTAAAATTACATGATAAAATGTTAACCATAAAAAGGAATTGTATTTCTATACTCTAAAAAGAAACTATCCAAAAAGTAATTTTAAAAATAAAACCATCTGTAATAGCATCAAAAATAATAAAATACTTGGGAATAAACTCAACAAAGGAAGTAAAAGACTCATTTATTAAAAACTACAAATTGTCAAATAAAGAAATTAAGACACAAATTAGTGAAAATATTTTATGCTCATAGATTGGAATACATACTGATGTTAAAATGTCCATCCTACTTAAAGATATCTACAAACTATAGGTAAAGCCTATCAACAACTCAATAGTAGTTTCTTTTTTTTAAGAAATAGAAAAAAATGTTAAAATGTATATGGAACCACAAAAGGCTCTAAATAGCCAATGAAATTTTGAAAAAGAACAAAACTGGAGACATAATAGTTATTGTTTTCAAAGATATTACAAAGCTATAGTAATCAAAACAGTATGACTGAGTGCAGTGGCTCATGCCTGTAATCCTAGCACTTTGGGAGGCTGCGGTGGGAGAATCACCTTAGATTGGGAGTTCAAGACCAGTCAGACCAACATGGAGAAATCCTGTCTCTACCAAAAATACAAAACCCAGGCATGGTGGTGCCTGCCTGTACTCCCAGCTACTCAAGAGGCTGAGGCAGGAGAGTCGCTTGAACCCAGGAGGTGGAGGTTGTGGTGAGCCAAGATCACGCCATTGCACCCTGGCCTGGGTTACAAGAGCTAAACTCCATCTCAAAAAACAAACAAAAACAAAAACAAACAAACAAAAACAGTATGGGACTAACATTAAAACAGACATACAGACCATGAAACAGAATAGGGATCCCCAAAATAAACTCAAACATAGATGGTTAAGGTATTTGACAAGGGTGCCGAGAATACACAATAAGAAAATGACGCTCTCTTCAACAAGTATGGTTGAGAAAATTAGATTTCCACATGCAAGAGAATGAAATTGCAACTTTATCTTACACCACAGAGAAAAGTCAATTTAAAATGGGTTGAAGATTTTAACAGAAGACCTGAAACTGTAAAACTCCTAGAAGAAACAGGGGAAAAGTCTTTAGGGCATTGGGCTTGTTAATAATTTATTAAATATGACACCAAAAGCACAATGAACAAAAGCAATAGTACATAAATGGGACTATAGCAAACAAAAATCCTTCTGCACAGCAAAGAAAACAATCAATACAGTGAGGAGACAATGAACAGAACAGGAGAAAATACTGGCAAACCAGATATCTGATAAAAGGTTAATATTCAAAATATGTAAGGAACTCATACTACTCAAAGACAGACAAAACTAAATAATCCAACTAAAAATGGGCAAAGAATCTAATTAGACATTTTTTTCTTCCAAAGAAGACATACAAATGCCCAACAACTATACGAAAAAAATGCTCAATATTGCTAATTATCATGGAAATACAAATCAAAATCACAGTGAAATATCATCTCCACCTCTTGGAATGACTATTTTTAAGGAGAGAGAGAGAGAGAGACAGAGAGTTGAGAGAGGAAATAAAACAAGTGTTAAAGTGAGAAAAAAAAAAAAGAGAACATTTGTATATTGTTGATGGAAATGTAAATTGGTGCAGCTATTCTGGAAAATGGTATGAACCTTCCTCAAAAAATTTAAAAACGGAACTACCTTATGACTCAACAAGCCCACGTCTGTGTATATACCCAAAATAATTGAAATCAGGATCTTGAAGAGTTATCTGCACTCCTATGCTCATTGCAGGATTATTCACAATAGTCAAGATTTGGAAACAACCTAATTGTCCATTAATAAATGAATGCATAAAGAAAATGTGGTGTGTACATATAATGAAATATTATTCAGCCTTAAAAAAGGAGGAAATCCTGACATTTGCAACAACATGAGTGAACCTGGAAGATATTATGCTAAGTGAAATGAACACAAGAGCAAATACTACATAATTCCACTTATATGAGGTATCTAAAATAGTCAGACTCAGAAACAGAGAGTAGATTGGTGGTTTTCAGAAGCTGAAGGAAAAGGTAATGGAGAATGACTGGCCAACAGGTATAACATTTCAACTATGCAAGATAATTTCTAGAAATATGCTGTACAACATTGTTCCTATAGTTAACCTTGGAAAAAATTAAGACTGTTTTTTTCATACATGAATAAATGACATAGCCACTAAAAGGTAAGTAAAGTTATTTTAGCAAGCAATATTTTATCTATCAAGAAACTTGAAGCTTATTCTAAAGACAAACAACTAGCTAATAAAGATAATATTCTGCCAACACATATTATTAAGCTAAAAACAAGCTTAGGATAACGTCCGTGGTGATTTGCACTATTGTAATTAGAATACATTTTGTCGCTTCTCTTTTGGTAGCTGCTTGAATTTCTATGTTGAATAGTTGTAATCCTGTTAAATTACATTGTTGCATATAGCTCATTAAATAGGTTTTACTTAGTTTTCTTTTGGAAAAAGAATATTATGGTGCTTAATGACAGAAACTGTCAAAATAATATTAATGAAGCATATACTTCATTTGTACTCCTATGGGATATTAAAATTATCTGTTAATTTGTAGATGGTTGTTTTTCCCCAATTTTACTTTTTCCTTATTTTGTACAAAGTTGTACCTGCATTGGTAGTAATTATGACAGACCAATTGCAAATTTATTTTGCATATTTATTACATTTTTTACAATGGATGTTTCTTTCAATTGTATTAATTTTTCAAAGTAACAAAAACATGTCAGCAAATCTACCATATTCTACAAATTTTATATTAGCTGGGAAATGGTTATATCATTTACATTATAAAAAATATTAACCTAATAATCTTTTTAACTTAAGAATTACTGCTAAAGATCAGGACGAGACTTTGACCAGTGGAAGTCAAGAACAGCAAATAAACATTTTGCTCATCTCTTCGCACCGTACTGACTGTCCTGAGATGCAAAAGTCCATAAGGTCTCTTCTAAGACTATCCCACAAAATTTAGCAATTATTTATTCTTGCTGTCAAGTAGTGCTCAGCTCAATATCATACGTTATATTTTCTCTTTGTCATTCTCTGTCTCACTCATCTTTTCTGTCATTTCTACTTCCCTATATTTCATTCCACAATATATTAGTAGCATATAAAATTTTGTGCTTTCTGAGAAAACAGGCTAATTGAGTTGGTACTAGAATTTGATTTAGAAAGCAGAACCTCAAGATGGGATTGGGGGATTTGGTTATTTATCGTTCTGTTGCAAGTAGAAGCCCATTGCTAAAGATAAGTGGCTTAGTGATAATACCTGGCATCACAGTCATAGAAATTTATACCTGCAAGAAAGTATAGACTAGGAGATATACGTGGAAAATTAAGTGTTGGGATATAAAGTAGCTGGAATATAAAGTGTTGGGGTATATTGGATTGGTGATGCTCAGAAAGTATGGTGACAGTGGTAATATTAATAACCACAGAATAAGCTGGCTTTCATTGACAACTTTGAAGTTTTGGGGAAAAAAATATGGATTCAAGACAGCTGACTGCCAAACTAGGTCATGCTGTGAAAGCCAGTGATTCTATATGGCAGGGTTTAAGAAAGGATTAATCTCCCAAGATAAGGGGCTAACCAGACTGAAAATCAGACCCAGATTCTCATTATGAGATAGTTTCAACTCCTTATTACCTTATTTTGTTGCACCAATTCCTTTCTCTTAAATCAGACCTTAACATTGAGAGGAGTTCCCTCAGACTCACTGATGTATCGCAAAGTTTTCAGCCCTAATTCACAGATGATGGCTTCATCTGTGTTATTGCTACCCTAATATAGACTGCTGTTAAATCGCAGTTCTACTAAGTGGTAGTTATAAAGTGGAATGGTGAACCAAAAACTTCTAAGTGTGTATTACCTTTGCGTGAAAAGAGAAATGGTCTAAAGTACAAATATCCATTATCTGCTTACAGTGGCAAATGGTTTGGCTAGTGGATAAGAAGCCTAGAGGAAAGAAGACTGAAAGGTCAGGAGGAAGCAAGTCTGGAGAAGAGACACATGGGTGAGCCTATTAAAAGGACACAAAGGGCCGGGCACAGTGGCTCACACCTGTAATCCCAGGACTTTGGGAGGCCAAGGCAGATGGATCACAAGGTCAGGAGTTTGAGACCAGCCTAATCAACATGGTGAAACCCTGTCTCTACTAAAAATACAAAAATTAGCAAGTCATGGTGGCACATGCCTGTATTCCCAGCTACTCAGGAGGCTGAGGCAGGAGAATCGCTTGAACCCAGGAGGTGGAGGTTGCAGTGAGCCGAGATCACGACATTGCACTCCAACCTGGGTGAGTGAGACTCCGTCTCAAAAAACAAAACAAAACAAACAAACAAACAAAAAGAAAGGACACAAAACCTGAAGCTTTTTATGTCTCAATGCTCACAAGATGGGCAATCACCACAGGAGATGGTATCAATAACAGGGGTCTATACAGTGTCCACTGAGTGTGTGTATAAATTTAGTTGTTATAGTACGAGGGATAGAGACTATTTATGGGCCCCAAATCTCCTTTCAATGTTATTCTAGCTTTTGCCCCTGATAAATGTCTACTCTGCCAGATTATCTCTACTGTCTTAGCCCTGCATATGAAGCTACCCATGAGAAGACAAATCAGTCCTTTTGATGGCAGATTGTGACATCACATACCTATCCTCACCACGTTGGACGGAATAGAGGTTTGTTTTCCCTGGAGTTAACACACATTATAGATATGGGTTTACCTACCCTACCTGCAGTTCTTCAACCACCATGACACTCTGAGGTATTAAAAAATACCTAATATATTGACTTCATCTGCTGCACATTACCTGAGAAGATTTATTAAAGAGCATGAGAAAAAATGGTTGCATAACTAAATAATCCATTAAACTCAGCATATATCCAGAAGCAACTGACCTTATAGCATGATAATAAGTCAACTAAATCTTCAATGTATGAATAACATGCTGGGGGAGAAGGCATTGTGCTCCAGGCTGAGGTCCATGTAATGAACCAAAGGCCAGTATGTGATACAAATTTAGAATACATATGTTGAGGGTGAAGGGGTAGAAGAAGGAATGGCCTATCTCACAGCCACTGTCAGTGAACCTTTTACAGAATATATGTTTTCTGTATGCTAAAACTTTAGGTATAGGTGACTTCTGACACCTATACAGAACTTGTGTCTTACTGAGGGTTCTCTAGAGAAGCAATAGCATATGTGTGTGTACGTGTGTGTGTGTGTGTGTGTGTGTGTGTGTATGATTTATCCTAAAAAGTTTGCTTATGTGATTATAGAGGCAAAGAAGTTCCATGATCTGCTCTCTGCAAGCTGAATACCTGCCTGGACTGGAAAGCCATAAAGCCAATGATATAAATTCCAGTTCAAGTCTGAAGGCATGACAACAAGGAGCACTGAAGGCACAAGGAGGTTGATGTGCTGACTCAAACAGCCAGGCAGAACATGAATTCAACCTTCCTCTGCCTTTGGTTCCAGTCCAGCTCTCAATGGTTTGAGTAATGCCCACCCAGATTAGGGAGGGCCATCTGTTTTACTAGGTCGACCAATTCAAATTTTAATCTCATCCAGAAACACCCTCACAGGCACACCCAGAAATAACGTTTATCCAGCACTTTGTGTATCCAGTGGCCCAGTCAAGTTGACATATAAAAGTAACCATCACAGACTGGAAGTTGCCACATCACCATCTTTACCAAAAGAAAAAAAAAAGCCCCCAACATCTAACATTTCCTGAACACTTTAGTGTACTCCAAAATTAGACAGATGAGTAGATCAAAAGCATTCAGATCCACTTACCTGTAATGAAGCCACTAAAGCCATAAACTAGCAGAAACTTTTAAATGGTAATTTTGTTGAACTGCTGGAGGCTGCGTGTGGACCAGTTTGAGAATAAAAACTCCTATGCACAACAGTCTGAGGAGTTGCCCAGGGACCTTGTGGATTTTATTTCCAGGAGCCTCATCAGATTCTTATGGTGAGGAGCTAAGAACTTTCTCCGTCCCTCTGTGACTCTGGCAGAGGGACAGGAATAGTAACACTTGTAAAATATACTGAGAAAATTTTTCATAACAAAAGACTACTTTATAAGGGAAAAGAATTTACTAGAGCCTTATCTCACATGGGGAACGACATTATTCCCAATTTAGTACCATCTAGGCTTTAGTCTCCTTGTCTTATTCAGTGGGAGAAAGAAAAAGGAGAGATGCCATCTCAGTAGAGAAATAATTGTGAAGATCATGGCCTAGGGAAACAGACCCAGTAAAAGACTGAGATTTAATTGTAACTGTAAAGAAGACCTCCCTTCCCTTACACCTGTCACAACACCAACGAGGCTCCAGCATAAAAATGATGGACTATAGGTAAAAGAGCAGCAAGAGACAGAATTTTTCTGAGGAGCAGAACTTAAAGTAGCCCAGAGTCTAGGAGACAGAGACAAACAAAGACACTAAAGGAATTTGAAGCCTCTTGCGCCTAAGCTACTTCAAACAATAATTGTACTCCAAGTCCTAGCAAGAATAACATGAAAATCTCTCATTGATGTAGGGAGACCCCCTGAAACTATTGATATGGAATAAAAGATGAAATGCTCCTGATTATTGTAAATACAAAATTGCATGCAGGATTGTGTAAAGACAATGCCAGGTTGGACTGCCAGAATGAGCCAACAGCACATGATGTGCTTCCTCCTGCAGGGAGCCTATGAACGGACGTGCAGTCGGGGAGGTTTCACATCACCAAGATTCCTATCCCAGAAAAGCAGATGTTCATAGGTCTGGGAATGGAATGGACCCTTATGGAGAGCCTATAAACGGATGCATGAAGGGCACCTGTTCATATGGATAAGATAGGGCTATAAATGCCCTCATCTTGCCACAGCTCTTCTAGGCCTCTTTAGGGTTAAGGCATACTCCCTTCTGAGAATTTCTGGTCTGACCAGTTGTCTAGCTTCACTTCCTGTTTCTATGGATTGTTTGTGACCAGCTTTTGCTGCAACTGTTACTGCTGATTAATAGCTTGCTAATCATAGGCTATGGAAAGACTGTGTTTCTGTTTTAAAGCTCTGTTAGAAATTACTGATGTACACACTATATTGTAAATTCTTATCTCTGTATACTGTACTTCAGCATATAGATGTAATGTTAAAGAATTACTTCATCCCTATTTGACCATCTCACCTCATAATCAAACGACCATAAATCTCTCACTAACCTACCCCCACCCTCACTAAACTTAATAATAAATGCTGGTATATCCAGTGCATTGGTGGCATCACAGGACCAGAAGGTGGTGACCCCTGGACCCAGCTTTCACTATCTTGTATGTGTCTATTTTTTCTCGATCTGCCAATTCACCTGGGAACAAAGAGAGAGCCCCGTTGCATTGCAGGCTGCTGGCCAGATCCCACAATACACTGAAGTCTTCTTAGATTAAAAAAAAAAAAAAAAATCAACAACAACAACAAAAATGACTGACTGACCTGGTTTGACTCTGTGTCCCCACCCCAATCTCATCTTGAGTTTTAATCCCCATGTGTCGAGGGAGGAACTTGGTGGGAGGTGATTGGATCATGGGGGCAGTTTCCTCCATGCTATTCTCATAATGGTGAGGAAGTTCTCACCAGATCTGCTGCTTTAAAAGTAGTTTAAAAAGAAAGTGGGTGCTCTCTCTCTCTCTCTCCCGCTGCCTTGTAAGATATCCCTTGCTTCCCCTTCACCTTCTGCCGTGATTGTAAGTTTCCTGAGACCTCCTCAACCATGCAGAACTGTGAGTCAATTAAACCTCCATCCTTTATGAATTACCCAGTCAGGTAGTATCTTTATAGCAGCATGAAAATGGATTAATATACTGGCTTTCAACAAAAAATTAGAAGGCATGCTAAAAGGCAAGAAATACATAGCCCGAAGAGACAAACAAAGCATCAGAACCAGACAGAGATGTAATATCAATGTTGAAATTATCAGATGAAAAATTTAAAATAATTGAAATTGCCTTTGCCAAAAATCTAACAGTGAGAAATTTACCATAACTGGCTCCATCTTGCTTCTAACCTCACAAGCTAACTGCCTTTGCTCATTCCTGAACATAGGCCAAGTGAACTATTAGAGTAATATAGTTAATAATTTGCTTTGAAGCAAAGATAATTATAGTCCTTTCCCAAAACTGACTCCCTCCAGAGGTGAAACTGCTTTTGTAGACTAATAAAAGATCATCAAGGTAAGATTATGGGAGAGACATGAATTCTACTAAAATATAGGCATAATTAAGTGATAACCTGCCATTGTTATCTTGCTTTTCTATAAACTCCTCAGGAGTCAGGTAGCTGGAGTACACAAGATTTGTAACTCCCCAAATTGCTACCGTAAATAACATCAATATCATAAAACCTAAGATTAATCTTTGGGATATTTTTCAGAGTTTTGCATTCTGATGACTGACTGACTCCAAACTTATGACTCATACCAAGGAACTTACTCAGCTGGCCCTGTGACTCCCATCCAGAAAATGACTCAGCAGAACATTTTCAACACTTCTATTATTTCACACCCCAGTGAAACAGCAGCACTCATTCCCTAGCTTCCTTCCAGACAAATTATCCTTAAAAACCCCAACCTCTGAGTTCCTGGTGAGGTGAATTTGAGAAATATCTCCCATCATTCTGCTTGACTCCCTTGCAATAAACTCTTTCTTTACTGCAACACTACTGTCTCAGTGTATTGACTTTATCTGTGCAGCAGGCATGAAGAACTTGTTGGGCTGTAACACAACTATGAGAAATATATAAAAGGCTCTAAAGGAAAAAGCAGACAACCTGCAAGAACAGATGAGTAATTTAAGCAAATCAATGGAAATCCAAAGTAAGAATCAAAAAGAAATGCTGAAAAAAAATACTGTCATGAAAATGAAAAATGTTTTTGATGTATTTATTAGTAAACTAGATATAGCCAAGGAAAAAAATTACAAAAATCAAAGACAGGTGAATAGAAAGTTTCCAAACTGAAATTCAATAATAATAATAACAATAATTTAAAGAATAAACCATACAGAGCATCCAAGAATTCTGAGACAAATTGCAAATTGTAACATGCATAATTGCAATGCTAGAAAGAATGGAGTAGAAAAAATATTCGAAATAATGGTTTCTAAAAACTTTTCAAAATGGATAACAGACATCAAGTCACAGATCCAGGAAGCTAAGAAAAATACCAAGAAGGATAAATATTTCCTCCCCTCAAAAACCCAAAAACCAAAATTAAAAACTGAACCTACACATATACTAAATTTCAGGAAACCAAAGGTATAAGGAAATACTGAAAACAACCAGGGGGGACAGAGAGAGATATGCATCACCTTTACAGGGAAAAAATAAAAATTACATCAGACTTCTCATCATAAATTATGCAAGCAGAAAGAAGTTAAAATATTAACAAAATATTTAAATTATTATAAGAGAAAACAAAAACATCAAACTAGAGTTTCATATTCAGCCAAATTATTCCAGAAGGAAAAATGAAGATGTTCTCAGAGAAAAAGTGCTTTGGCTAAAAACTCAGATCTACATAAATAAAGGAAGAAATTCAGAGAAGAAATAAGTGAAGTAAAATAAATTATTTTGTTTTATACTTAACTGACCTAAAAATAACTCTTAAAATGCAATAACAATAACAATATATTGGATAATTCTAGAATATGAATAAGTAAGATGAATAATTAGAATGTCATAAAAAAGAGAGGGAAGAATTGAAAATATTCTGTTGGTAGCAACGTTACAGGTAAAATAATGTTGTTATTTGAAGGTGGTCATAGATTACTTTAAAACAGGGGTGTCCAACTTTTTGATTTCCCTGGCCCACATTGGAAGAAGAATAATTGTCTTGACTACACAAAAAATACACTAGCACCAATGATAGCCGAAGAGCTAAAAACAATTATGAAAATATCTCATGATGTTTTAAGAAAGTTTACACATTTGGGTTGGTCCTCATTCAAAACTATCCTGGGTTGTATGCAGCCAGCAGGCCATGGCTTGGGCAAGCTTGGTTTATAATGTATACTGGAAACTCTCAAGATACTAGAAAAAATTTTAAAAGTATAATATGTTAAAAGCAGACATAAATGAAATAACAAAACACGCCAAATTAAAACCAGAGAAGACATACAAACAGGGGAAACAGAAAAACAAAGAATAAGTGCAATAAATAGAAAAACATTACACATGTGGTAGATTAAGTATTAATATATCAGTAATCAATTTAAATGGTTAATATCTCAGTGCACCAAGAGAAAGAGACTGACAAAATAGATTTAACAAAAGAAAACAAGCTATATGATGTCTACAAGAAACAAACTTTAAATATAAAGATTGAGATAAACTAAATGTACATAAATGGAAAGAGCTATATCAGGCTAGCACTAATCAAAAGAAAGCTGAAATGGCTAAATCAATTTCAGACAAAGCAGGAACCAGAACAATTTACTGGAATAACCAAGGTACTACATAATGATAAAAGGATCACTTCTCAAAGAAGACATAGCAATCATAAATGTGTATGTACCTAACAACATGGCATCAAAATGTGTGAGGGGAAATCTGGTCAACTGAAGGAAGAAATAAACAAACTCATTATTAGAATTGGAGACTTCGATGCCCTACATGCTGTATTTGATAGATCAAGTAGGCAGAAAATTAGTAAGAATATGATTGACT
>NW_012102821.1:1215904-1238054 GCF_000951045.1 Mandrillus leucophaeus
GGCTGGTCTCAAACTCCTGAGCTCAGGTAATCCACCCACTTTGGCCTCCCAAAGTGCTGGGATTACAGGTATAAGCCACCATGCCTGGCCCACTATTTCAAAATACATAATATATAATCTTTATTTGTCAATTAAATTATTTAAAATATAAAAATAGAGAAACAGAAATATCTAAAATTAATCATTTAAGCTTCTACCTTAGGAAATTAGAGAAAGAATAGCAACTTAAACCTAAAGCAAGCAGAAGAAAGAAAATAATAAAATTTAGAAATAAAACCACTGAAATCAAAAACAGGAAAGCAATAGAGATAATCAACACAACTAAAAGACGGCACTTTGATCAAAATTAATAAACTTCTTGTTAGGCTAACCAAGAAAAGATCCTCAATTATGATTATCAGAAATGAATGAGGTTTCATTACTGCTGATGCTACAGATGTTCAATGAAAAAGAAAAGAATACTAAGATCATCTCCATGCCCGAAATTTTATAACTCAGATGAAGTAAATCAATTCTTTAAGAGACAGAAAATACTAAAATTCACATAAGGAAAAATAGATAATTGATACAGTTCTTGCATGGGTTGAACTGTGCCCCTCAAAGACATGTTAAAGCCCTAGACCCTGCTACCTGTGAATGTGACCTTATTTAAAAACAGAGGTTTTGCAAATCTAATGAAGTTAAGATGAAGTCATTAGTGTAGTCCTTAAGGCAATATAGCAGGTATTTTTATAAGAGGAGGGAAAACTGTCTACAACACACACACAGAGGAGAAAGTTGTGTAAAAAAAGACATGAGATGACAGCAACATAAAAATTGTGTAGGGATTGGAGGTATGCTGCCACAAGTCATGGAAAACTCAGGGATACCAAAAACTGAAAGGCATAGTGAAACATTCTCCTCTAGAAGCTTCAGAAAGACCACCACCTAGTCCACACCTTGATTTTAGAATCCTAGTCTCTAGAATTGTGAGAGAATAAATGTATGTTTCTTTAAACCCATGTAACTTTGTTATGTCACTCCTAGGAAACTAATACGGGTATGTGTCTATTTTAAAATTTAAGCATTAACTAACAACTTTCCCCAAAGTGCAAGCATCAGACCCAGAGGATTTTATTGCTGAATTCTATCAAAATAATAAGAAAGAAATG
Organism: Mandrillus leucophaeus; assembly: GCF_000951045.1. Classification (NCBI taxonomy): domain Eukaryota; kingdom Metazoa; phylum Chordata; class Mammalia; order Primates; family Cercopithecidae; genus Mandrillus; species Mandrillus leucophaeus. The sequence continues at coordinate 1,217,056 of NW_012102821.1, forward strand.
ATACCAAATTTCTGCAACCTCTTCAAAAAACTAGATGCAAAGGGAACATTTTAAAATACCTTCTATGTGTCTATCATTACCCTAATATTGAAAACATATAATTACATTATAAGAAAGGAAAACTACAGACTAATAGTTTTCATGACATAGAAGCAAAATTCCTCAGCAAATTGTTAGCAAATACAATCTAAAAACATGTAAAAAGAATTATATACCACAAACCAAATAGGATTTATTTTAAGTATGCAGGGCTGATTCAACATTTGAAAATCAATCTACGTAATCAAACACATTAATATGGTAAAGAAGAAAATTCATGCAATTATATCAATTGGTGAAGTATACGTTTTTGACAAAATCCAATACTCACTAATGATTTAAAAAACACCTTTCTACCAACTAGGAATAGAGAAGAAATGTCTTAAATTTCACATAGAACAGCTACAAAAAAATTTATAACTAACATTATTCTTTATGGCAAGAAGCTGGACACTTTGTCCCTAAGATCAGGAAGAAAGCAAGGGTATCCTTCTGTAGCACTCATAGTCAAGGTATTATTGGAAGTCCCAGCTGGTACAATAAGACAAGAAAAGGAAATAAAATATCATTCTAAAGGTTATACAGAAAGGCAAAAACTTAGAATAACCGACAAACTTAAAAAGAACAAATTTGATAAACTTACAATCCCCAGTTTTCTAGATGACTACAAAGCTTTTGGAATTATGCCAACATGGTGTGGCTACAATAATAGATACAAAGATCAATGGAAAAGAATAAGCAGTGCAAAATAAATCCACAGAAACATAATCAACTTCTCTTTGACAGAGAAGCAAAGGCAATTCAATGGCTAAAAGATAGCCTTTGAACAAATGGTTCTGAAACAATTGGACATCCATATTTAAAAAAAAACCAAAATATATAAACAGACACAGACCTTACACATTTAACAAATACCAATTCAAAATGAGTCATAGGTGTAAATGTGAAATGCAGAACTGTAAAACTTTTAAAAGAGAACACAGAAAAATATCTCAATTGCTTGGGGTTTGTTTGCCAGTTAGGTTTTTTTTTTGTTTCTTTTTTGTTTTTTTAACAAATCCAAAATCCACAATCCACTTAAAAAATGGTATTTCGGGCTGGGCGCGACGGCTCACCTCTGTAATCCCAGCACTTTGGGAGGCCAAGGCAGGCGGATCACGAGGTCAGGAGATCGAGACCATCCTGGCTAACATGATGAAACCCCGTCTCTGCTAAAAATACAAAAAATTAGCTGGGTGTGGTGGTGGCTGCCTGTAGTCCCTGCTACTCGGGAGGCTGAGGCAGTAGAATTGCATGAACTTGGGAGGTGGAGCTTGCAGTGAGCAGAGATCTGCCACTGCACTCCAGCCTGGGTGACAGAGCGAGACTCAGTCTCAAAAAAAAAACAAAAAACAAAAAACAAAAAACAACAACCGTTAGGTTAAACTTTATTAAAATTAAAAACTGTACTGTGAAAGATGCTATAAAGAAAATTAAAAGGTAAAGTATAGACTGCGATATAACATTTGCAAAACACATATATGACGAAAGATTGGCATCTACCATATACAAGGAAATTTCAAAACTCGATAATAAGAAATAAACAGTACAATTGAAAAATGGGTAAAAATTGGAATAGATACCTCTTTAGAGAAGATATACAGGGAATACATAGATATATGAAAGATTCTCGAACATCATTTGTCATTAGGCAATTGGAAATTAGGACAAAAATATGATACCACCACATACCTATTAGAATTGATAGAACCTTAAAAAAAAAAAAAGTCAATTACAGTTGACAGGGAAAATGCAGAAGAACATGAACTATTATGTTTTGCTGATGGGAATGCAAAACATTATAGTCACTTTGAAAGGCAATTAGGCAGTTTCTTATAAAGCTAAACATAATCTTACCATATAAACCGGCAAGTGTGCTTCTAGGTATTTAATGCAAGTTATTTAAAAGAGTATGCCAACACAAAAACCTAAACATGAATATTTATAGCAGGTATATTTATAATCCCCTAAAATGTGAAACAACCAAAATGTTCCTCAATAGGCTATGGATAAAGAAATTGTGATTCATCTATCCATGTAATATTATTCAGTGATTAAAAGAAATTTGATGCATCAAGCTACACAAAAAAAATGGATGGATGAATCTTAAATGCATATTGTTATATGAAATAAATAAGTCAGAAGAGATTACACACTGTATGATTCCAATTATATAACATTCTGGAAAAGGTAACAGTATAGAAATGATAAAAAGATCAGTGATTGCCATGGGTTTAGGGGGATGTGGGAAAGAGTTAAAAGGTGAAGCAGGAGAGATTTTATTTGGCATTTCAACTATGGCATTATGTATGATACTGTATTGTTGGATACATGACACTATGCATTTTCTAAAACCCATAGTAATTTACAGTACAAAGAGTGAAACCTCATGTATGCAAATTTGAAAATATTCAAGAGGTGAGGGAATCCCAGGATTTAATGCAGAGTGTGACAAAACAGTCTAGCTGTATTATAAATGTATGAAATAGCCTTAGTGAAGGGGCAAAAAGCTTCTAACCTAAGAAACTTCAGAAATAAAGGAACTCTGTAAAAGTAAGATAAACTGTGCATAAGCACTGTATCCTAACAGATAAAGTTGTTTCCCATAGTATGGGTTAACAGTTCTGATACCACTATACATATGTATTGGAATTGAACAATAAGAAAATAAATGTCAGATGCTTAAAATTAGTTTTCACGTTCTTGGTATTGGTAGGTTACAGACAAATAAGAGAAGAGTCTAGAATGATCCATGTGGTAATAGATTAGAGTTGGAGATATCAACATAAACTCATGCTTAACATAGTATAGGTACAGATGGTTACATGAAGAAATAATTGTTGAATGCCAGGGTTCTTTGATCTATCAGCTCAGAGGATCTAGAAAGAGCAAATCCCAATAATAATAAGCACATCTGGCACCATATCTTGGTTTCTAATACCATTCTGTAATAGTAATAATAATAATAATAATCAGGGCTCCTTAAAATAATGGTTGATTCTAGGACAGGGACAGAAAATATACAAAATGAGCATAGAGCAGCTTATAGTCTCAGAGTGAGAAAATCCTAAGAAAAATTAAAATAAAAACCCACAATGATGGAGGTAGGTCAAAGAGATAGAATTCAACTAAAAGAGCCACAGCTGGAACAATTTTTGCACAAAACATACAAATTTGTACTGGACTGCAACTAAAATTATAAAATCAAAATTCTTATTTTGTAAGGATACTGAAATAATGAAAGAAAGAAAGAAAGAAAGAAAGAAAGAAAGAAAAAAAGAAAGAGACAAACCTCCCATGCAGAAGAATATCAAATAATTCATGTATATACTCTGCCCTCAAGTAGGTGAAGCATTATCTCTGTAGCTCTTAAATGTAGATTGTATACAGTGTTTGTCTTCCAAAAAGTGAAGTATGAGAAAGAGAGTAAAGAGTAACACCAGAGTGGTGAAACCTGACAAACACTACCTTAGCCAGTGATCAAGGTCAACATTCACAGGAATAAATCATGCTGAAAGCATATATCCTTGATGTGATGCATTAAGAATGGTACTTTACATCTTAGTCCTCCTATCCTAAATATCTAGCTCTAGTGTAATCATTATAAAAACCCCCAACCAACAGCCATTGTAGGACATTTTATAAAATCCAGTCAACACTCCTCAAAGTTGTCAAGGTTATCAATAATAAAACATATCTGAAAAATTGCCACAGCCAAGAAGAGCCTAAGGAGCCAAGAAGAGCTAAGAACCTACATTTAGTTGGCCTAAGAGCCAACTAAATGTAATGTGGTATCCTGGATGGGCTCCTAGAACAACAAGAAGAAATAGACATTTAAATAAAGTATGGGCTTTAATGATAGTCAATTCAATCAATATTAGCTCATTGATGGTGACAAATACATTAATGTAAGATGAACGAGAACTTGAGTGTGGAGTATATGGGGACTTTCAGTACTATTTTTGCAATTTTCTGTAATTCCATAAAAACACTTCTAAAGTAGAAAGTTTATTTTAAAACAATAACAATTTTAGTCTTGTTTAGATGTCCCATTTCCTGCACCAGGTGTGGAAGGTGCACCTCTCTATAAGAGAACAGAGTAAGGTTCCACCACTCTGAAGTAGCAAGCATACCCTGGACATTTTAGATTTGTCATTCATAGACCGATAGGCTGTAAAACAGCAACTATGTACTGGCTGGAGCTAGAGCAATTGCTACACGCTGTGGAATGAAGGAGTAGGCTTGTAATAGGGAGTTCAATGAGCCAAATTTAGGTTTACATATTACAATTTGTTTCTGAGGTGGCCCAAATCTTGTATTTGTCTTTTCCTCAATTCTTGCCCCCTTTTTAAAGGATTAATCACATGTATTTGCTGCCATTTTATTTTCTTCTACGAACTTGTTGGAAGCACATTATTTTACTATTCTCTTACTGATCACCTTACATGTTGCCATATTCACCTATGATTTGTTATAATATAGTATAAATATTTACTTTAACCTCTATTTCTATATTGCTAGGACCTTAGAACCTCTACTGAATTTATAGCCCTCTCTGGTTGTCACATAATTGTCGCACATATTTTCATGTATATTTTTAAGATGTTACTTATATTATTTTGCAAATGCAATATTGCTTTTGTTAATTCACATATTTATCCTATACTCTTTATTCTTTTTTACAGTCTGTACTTTCATCTGGGATCATTTTCATTCAGTCTAAATAATTCCTTTAAATATTCTTATAATGCAGGTTTCCTGGTTTCTATTTCTCTCAGTTCTTGTTTATCGGACACGATTTTATTTCATCTATATTATGAAGATTATATTTTGCCGAGTATCAAATTCTAGGTTAGTAGTCCCCCATCCCCAGTAAAAAAAAAAAGATAAATTTTTTCAGATTTTAATAATTTTTTTGAAAAGCCAGTTACCTAACTAATTATTTCTTCATGAAGATAACATAGCCTTTTAATCAGTCTACTTTTAATCTATTCAACATTTTGAATTGGATGTGCTAAATGTATGTGTTTTGTTATGTTAGTTTATCTCTTACTTGGTGTTTCTAGATGTAATGAATCTGTAGGCTAATACCTTTCATAATTTTTGTGAAATTCCCAGTTATTATCTTTTGAATAACGATTTTGCCCCCTTTTCTTTCTTCTCTCATTCTAAGAGTTCCACATATTTACTTGCTAGAAATTTGGAGTTTATTTCACATGGATTTAGGCTATATTATCTTTATTCTTCTGGTGTTATCTCTCTATTGTCCTCAATTTAGGTATTATTTGTAGTCCTATTATTTGATTCACTAATCCTACAGTTGATTATATCCAATGTGCTGTCAAATCTATGAATTTAATGTTTAATATTTGTTATTGCATCTTCAATTCTGGAATGTCCATTTGATTCTTCATGTATTCCAATATTTTGTAAAAATTCCTTCTCTTGTCATCCACTTTGCCCATATTTTCCTCCAATTTCTCTATCATAGCAATCATTGCAAGTCCATGCCTGTTACTTCAACATCTGGATTAACTATGGATTTGCCTTTATTGCCTTGTTTCTCTTTTTATTATTAGATATATTTTTGTACCTAAGGATGCAAAACTGTGGAAGATTTTATTCTGTTTTTTAGAAGTGTATTAGTTTTCTAATGCTGCTGAACAAATTACCCAAAATTTAGCAGCTTAACACCACACAAACTTGCTATCATACAATTCTATAGGTCTAAAATCTGGCAGCGTGGCCTGTTTCTCTCCTCAAGACTTTATCATAACCAAGTCAAGATGTTGCCTGGCCTGAGGGTAATTCACTTTCAAACTCATAGAAGTTATGAGCAGCTCTACGTGGTTGTGGACAAAGGTCTCCGTGCTGGCTGTTGACTGGGGTTGCTCTGAGCTCCCAGGCGACACCCATGTTCCCTGGCTGATGGTCCCCTTTCTCCATTCTCAAAGCCAGGAGCAATGGAATGAGTCCTTCTCACAACTCAAATCTCCAACTGACACTTCTGCCTCGTGGTCCTAATGCTTTTTCCACAGCATCCCTCTGAGCTTTTGATCTTTCTGTGCTTTCAAGAAAGGGTTATACAGTCACACTCCCAGCCTTTATTTTTTAAAGCACCCTTTCTAGGCTGAGTGTGGTGGCTCTCACACCCATAATTCCTGTCTCAGGAGGCCGAGACAGGAGGATCACTTGGGCCCAGGAATTTGAGACCAGTCTGGGCAACATAGCAAGTCCCCATCACTACAAAAACTTTTTAAAACTACTGAAGCAGGCATGGCAGTGCATGCCTGTAACCCAAGATTCTTGGAAGGCTAAGGTGGGAGTAGGATCACTTCAGCCTGGAAGGTCGAGGCTGCAGTGAGCTGTGAAGGGGAGCCTCACTGGGAAGGTAGTGAGGGCCTGGGTAAAAGAGCAAGGCACACAAAAGAGGACCCTATTTAGACAACAAATTTCTTAATTTTAGCATCTTTCGCTGTCCAGATAGGTTGATTTCTCAAGTTAAAAAGTACTAGCTCCACTTTCTTTAACAGTTCCCTTGCTTTCTCTCCCTTCTCTGGCATCTTGCCATAAGCAGCAAGAAGGCAACAGGCTGTCTCTACAGCACTATACTGGAAATCTCCTCAGCTGAAAATCCAAGTTCTGCTTCTTACACACCTATAAGACACTCCTCCTCTGAATTTCTACAGGTACATAACAAGGATCCCCTTTTCTCCTGCTTCTAATAACATATATTTCCTTTCCTTTTCAGTTCTCACCACAGCATTTTTGACATCTGTATTTTTTACTAATAGTCTATTCAAGGTGTTATAGGTCTTTTCTACAATGTTCCTGAAAATTCTTCCTCAATGTCTAATTCCAAAGCCACCTCCATATTTTTAGGTGTTTGTTACGGTGACATCCCACTCTTGGCATTAAAATATATATTAGTTTCTGATTGATGTGAAACAAATGAGCATAATGTTAGTGGTTTAAAATGATATCCATTTATCATCTCAGAGTTGCCTCCGTCGTACATCCAGGCTTACGGTGACTCAGCTGGTTCCCTCCTTTGGGTTTCACAAAGCCAAGATCAAAGTGTTTGTAGGACCTTGTTCCTTTCTGGAGCCTGAGACAGTCTACTCCCAAACTCATCCAAGTTGGTGGCAGAGTTCAGCTTCTGGTTGTTGGAGGTCTGTGGTCCCCATTTTCTTTCCTTCTTTTTTTATTTGAGGTGGAGTCTCACTCTATCACCCAGGCAGTGTCTGGGTCTCGGCTCACCGCAACCTCTGCCTTCCAGGTTCAAGAGATTCTCCTGCCTCAGCTTCCCGAGTGGCCAGGATTACAGGCGTGCACCACCATGCGCAGTTAATTTTGATGTTTTTAGTAGAGATGGGTTTTCACCATGTGTCCCAGGCTAGTCTTACACTCTGACCTCAGGTGATCTGCCACCTTGGCCTTCCAAAGTGCTGGGATTACAGGTGTGAGCCACTGCACGCGACCCGTCCGCATTTTCTCACTGGCTGTCAGCTGGGGATTGTTTTCAGCTTTGAGAGGCCACCTGCATTCCTTGATGTGTGTCCCTCTTCCTTTATCTTCAAAACCAATAGTAGGGGGTAGAGTGCTTCCATGTTTAGATCGAGTGATTTCATGTTTAGAAAATGACCTCTCCTTCTGCTTCATCTCCCCCTGCCTCATCTCATCTCCCCCTGCCTCATCTCATCTCCCCCTGCCTCATCTCATCTCCCCCTGCCTCATCTCCCCCTGCTTTCTTCTTCCACCACATTTCTCCCAAGTCTTCTCTGCCTTTTTCTTCTAGTTTCACACAGTCATCTGGATAATCCAGGATAGTATGCTTAATTCCACTCATCCATCCCCTTCACTGCAGCAGCTAAATTAGTGTTTGATTGAATAACCAGGGGATGAGAATTCATGCCGAGGGGATCTTTGGAATCTCCCTGCTGTGAGAAGGCCTTACCTTATCTCTCTAACTTCCATGGCAGCCACAGAATTCACCAAATGCCTTGTGAATAAAACAGAACAAATATTTGAGGTTGATCACGTTCCCTCCCCCACATTTTTCAGTCCATTTGACTGTTAATTTTTTGTGTGTTTTTCTTTCCCCCACCCTGGGGTTTTTCAGGGTCATGCCCAATTTACAGCTTATGCATATGATTGGCGAATGTCCCTGGATAGGCAAACAGCTAGCAACAGTTCACTCGCAGCTCACCTAGGAAGCGTTCTCTTCTCTCTGAACTGTAGTTTTGGCAGGCTTATGTGATTGATTTCATTTATTCTGTAACTATCTGATGCTTTTAAAATTATATTAGTTCTGTAAGTTATCTGGCTTTTTCCTAAAGTTCGCAAGAAAGCAGTGTTGTCCTACACAGAAATGCAATTCCTTTACTTCTATTTAAGCTAACTAGAGCAGGTCTCTGAGCATTGACTAGTAAAATAAATTTAGGGGCACTATTAACCTAGTTCCAAAAGTTTTCCTTGCTATATAACTTTTTCTTAGGTATTAAGGACACCTATTAATAATCTTGTTTTATTAATACAACTATAATTAGTTTTAGTCTCATAGATTCTTCTTTTTTATCTCTTACTTTTTACTGTTTCTATGCTAGCTTAGGCTTTTCATTATTGAAAAGAATTATGAAATCACCTTCTAACAATTTCCCCTGGCAGTTAATTTATGTCCTTCATTCTTTCACATTTTCAAATGCAACTGTATTTTTTAGTTCAACTAGAGAAACAAAGATTTATTAGGAAACGTCAATGGAAAGAAGGGTTTTGGATGAAAGAAAAGATGTTTCAATGTTATATATTTTCCAACACTTCAAGAAGAGTTGGTAGAAGCTGCTGTACTTCTGAGTGGGAAATTTAGGGGCGAATTTCAGCTAATGGTGAAAACTAAAATTTCTGATAAATAATAAAAATAACAAAAAGAAACTTCCCGATGAAGTTTTGTAGTCTCTGCTACTGGAATTGTTCACTGAATGTCAAACTGCCCACACCACATGTTTGGCACTGACTAGAGAGCCACACTAATTAATCTCTAGAAATCTTTCCATCTAGTATTTTATGACTTAATTAGTCAAAAGGTTGTATAGACAAAACACAGAGAGTTGGATCAATTGTGATAGGGGAAAGAAGGAAGCAAGGAGAAATCAAAGGCTCTTCAAAATGTAGAGATTTATTAATATATACATATATTTATATTTATAATAGATATTGAACAGATGCATATGTATATGAATATATATGTGTGCATATAAAATCAGGCTGGGAAAAAGTATGTAATGATGTGCACACACATATACACATGTACATATATATCTTTGATTTTAAATTTACATGTAAAAATCAAATTTTCATATTATTATGTAACCTTTTACCACTCAACACTTAGTGTTCCCACATCATTACATACTTTTTCCCAGCCTGATTTTAATGGCTATGAAATACTCTTTAAATTGAATTTGCCATAATTTATTAAATGAACTTACTGTTATTGGACATTTAGTATATGCATAATTTTTACTTTTATAAGGAAATGTAAAAATTGAGTATATAGTTATTCATCTACTCAGCAAATTTGATACTAGTTTATAGAATTATTTTCATACTGCATTGCCCAAGTGTATCATAATGAGGTATTTTTCACATCTCATTAGTGATTCTTTTAAACAGATTGTTTGAAAAATGAATAATGTTTTTGAATAATGTGTAAATGGCAGGCCTTGTGAGATCTGGTTCCCTGAGACACAACAGATTGGACACACAGTTGACAGATGAAGGCACAACAGCAGAGCACACTACATACAAGGCAAGAGCCTTTGTGTTCCCTTGGGAGTGACAGATAGCCACAAATGAAAATGAAAAGTTAATTGCAGGTATTTTAGCATCTTATTGACTTAACATTTACAAAAACATTTGCCCTAAAAAAGAATTTTTTTTTTAATAAAGTGAAAGCAAGTTTATTAGGAAAGTAAAGGAATAAAAGAATGGCTATTCTGTAGGCAGAGCAGCTTTGAGGGCTGCTGGTTGCCAATTTATGCGATTATTTCTTGATTTTATGCTAAACAAGGGGTGGATTATTCATGAGTTTTCCAGGAAAGGGGTGGCAGTTCCCAGAACTGAGAGTTTCTCCCCATTATAGACCATATGGAGTAACTACCTGGCATTGCCGTGGCATTTGTAAACTGTAATGACACTGGTGGGAGTGTCTTTTAGCATGCTAATACATTATAACTAGCTTGTAAGGAGCAGTGAGGGTGAACAGAGGTAACTTTTGTGGCCATCTTGGTTTTGGCTGGTTTCTTTACCTCATGCTGTTTTATCAGCAAGGTTTTCTCCTCTTGAGGTCCCACGATAACCTGGGGCTCCTGGGCCTATCAGAAACTGACATTCTTTACTCACCACAGGTCAGGAATCTTGTACAGGGACTGTGTAGACAAGTTACGAGGTCAATTTTCCCAAGGGACTTTTATTGGCTCTATAAGCCAAGTTTGATTCCTTAAAGGAAAACACACCATTCCAGTCAAAGCCACGGTAAAATGACCAGTTGCTCCAATTGTGTCCTGTTAATATAAAAACAGATTCTTATTACACTCAAGCAAATAACTATATTGCCATAAGTTAAAAATACTCACAACTAGTTTCCAAATTCTGGAAAAATCAGGTAGTAAGAGACAAGTATGCTCCAAATTTTACTCACAGGATTATAGTTTACTCAATTGCTACAAGTTGTAAATAGCTTAAAATAAACGTTTTCTTGGCTCTGAAAAACATAACAAGGGATCAGCAACGTTTTAAGCAAAAAGTTAAAAAAAATTACTTCAGTCTTCCACCAGTTCAGTCCATGAGGTTAACTCCTGTTCTGCTTAATATTCATGAACATTCCAGCTCTCCATGAGAGTTCCAGAAGTTTTTTCCTCTGTTTTAAAGTTCTGATCTCCAAAATTGTCAGAAACCTGTATTCAAGAGTACCTGTTAGTCCTATCGCTAATTATAAACTACCTTTTGAAGAGGATCAAAATGAGACAACAATTGTCTGTAGATGACAAAAGGCCACTATTAGAGCCACAACTGACAAGGAATTTTGGTTACTTCTGTGGCATACAAAAATTTTACATAACAACTATAATTATTACTGATAATGCACACTAAATCATATCAGAATTATAGCAGTTTCCCATAATTTTGGAACATATACAAATAACACACTTACACAAATACAGCCCAAAGAAAGTCTAACACCATTTCAAATGTGATGATGTTTCCTGTATGATTTTTATACCAAATAAGTCAAATTTTATCTTTACATTAGTGTACGATTAATGTTAAAGCCGGTTCTCTAAAACCTTATAGACAAATCTATCCAATCTTAATCAATTTGACCATAAGTTAAGATTTTGATAAACTTTCTATAACCCTTTACAATTTTGGTTAGAGAATAGGTCAGCGCTCCAAGAAAATCCTGTTGTGCTTTATTCAAATGTTCAATTGATGGAAAAACTTGAAATTTAGCCAATGTTTACACAAAGAATTTTTTTTACAAAGTTGATTTTTTACAAAGCTTGCACAACTTGTTCAAACCTTCAGCTTTATCTTATCTAACTTAAAACAGTTCTCTAAGTGTTTAAACCAGGCAAAAACAAACAAACAAACAAAAAAAACAAATCCACCTCCCATGACTTATAATCTTTTTCCCAAAACACACCTGACTTTCCTAAAATACCTTGCATGTAAAACTGTTTTTATTTCCCAAAGATTACTTAGGTCAGGTGAACTAAAAGGCATTGCATTTTTTACTTTTCTGATAAAATATTTGATTTAAGCACTTACTATTTTTAAGGCAATTAATCAAAGCTGTTTTATATCACCCACACAACACATATAAACACACAGATAGATGAAGATCCAATAGTTGTATGATTTTTTTATTTGCCAGTTTCTTATTTGGATTACTGGCTTCAGGGTGGAGCCCTTAGAGGAACAGGGCTAGATAAGCATGCAGTTTCTATGGCCTAATAAGCAGGCACAGCTGGAAGGCAAAACAGATCCCTACAATTAAGGATTCCACTTTTATATCAGATCCTGGATCTGAAAAAGAGAGAATCAGCCCATCCCCCAAAGAAGTCTTCTCTCTCAGTTTTGTGGGGGGGAGGGGATGGGGACATTTCCATACTTTCTAGGTGGCCAAGAGCATGCTTTTTTATCCAAATGTGCAAATAGCCAAGTATCCCTTGATAAATGCCATTAGCCTTCGCTAAAAGTGTATTTCCTACTTTCCTACTTAGTTTACACACCAAAGCTCTCTCATTAATGCAAAGTATTTTCTGATTACTCTCAAAAGCAAAAAAATGTCAGATAATGCAATGCAAAAAAGAACAAAGCCATAGATTCTTAGAGGGATCAATCCATTTCCAATTCCTGGGGAATGAGGAAAATAGTTTTTTTCCCCAATACAGGGTCTGTGGCACCTCCTCTGTTTTCCCTAAGGAGTCCAGGCTGTTAGAGCTTGAATATCCACTTTCAATTAAGCTGACTTTTAACCATACCACTCTTTAAAAAAATACTTTTAAATTTCTTATTTACCTGACTTTAGCCACACCAAACCTCCAATATTTGTGGCTTTACTTTTACCAAAATGAACCTCACAGGTGAAACCAATGAGCCTTAGCTACTAAGCTACAGTTTCCATTGCTCTTCCTAGAAGGAGCCTAGAGCAGACAATTTTGAACTTGCAAAGACTTTTAACTGCTCAAGATAATTGTTAGGGCTACCTATGACATGAACCCCCTAATTCCTGTTCCCTGGAAGGTGGTACCAAGAGAAAGTACCAACATGTGGTTATAAGGTCAAGCTCCCAAAGACATTTTTCAACATGTGGTCTCTGGGCAAGATGAAAGAGGAGACAGTTGCACTGAGTAACAAAAAGACAGAAAAGAGAAAGGAAGAAAAGCATTGCCTGTAGCAGGGTGGGAAATGTGAGGAGCTCAGGAAGGCCAGAGAAAGACCCACTCATTTCATGACACTGAAAAGTTCAAGTGGCCTCTTATCAGTTATGAAATTATATTTTCCAGCAGTTCCAACAGCTCTTAAGTTTCCGCTTTTGGGGAGGAAAAAGCTCCCCATGTCCCATGGTCCTGTATGTGCCTAATTCCATAGCCCTCAGCAAAGAGTGCAAGGCAGATTAATCCAAAGAGAGTAGCAGTTAACATTCCATAGTGCCAAACCTGTTCTTAGATGAAAGAGACTTGACTGAGTGGAGCTTCTAACTCCCTAAATCTTAGGAAGAAATCTAATCTTCCTAAGTTGGACCTTGAACCCAAGCTGGGTCAACTGTCTTTGACTTTTTTAAAGAGGAACCTTTAACCCTTTCTGTCTTAGAAGAGACTCAAACTCCCCAAATTGGGCTTCTAACCCAATCCCATCCTCTACCTGGGTACCCTTACCACTTACCCCAAGTTGGCCAATCAGTGCTGCAGTCTATTTTCTTTTGGTTGGGGGTTTCCTCAGTATCATCCCTTCAGTGCTCACCAGGAAGATGTTACTAGAAAGAGGTCCTGATCTAGACCCCAAGAGAGAGTTCTTCAATCTTGCACAAGAACAAATTAAGGCAAATCCATAGCGTAAAATGAAAACAAGTTCATGAGGAAGATAAAGGAATAAAAGAATGGTTACTTCATAGGCAGAGTGGCTAGATTATTTAAAGACTAATGACTTTTCCCCTCATTTTCATAAATTGATATTATCACCAGTGAAAACATTTCTTACCAAATGATTGTTCTCTGGATTTAACATGACATGCAAGTTTTGATGACTGAAATGTGAAAACTGTTATTTTTTTGGTTCCCAGAAGTATTTTCTTGTACATTTTTAATCTCCCCTACTACCGCTCTCCCAGTCCTCAGGCCATCAGTCATCTGATTTCTGTGATTATAGCCCCTATGTTTTAAAGTGTTACACGAGTAGAATCATACTTGTATACTCTTTTTCTGTCTGGCTTCTTTCACGCAGCATAATTAGTTCAGGAATTATCCATGTTGTTGCATGCATCAACAATGTATTTAGTTTCACTTTTGAGTAGTAAATATTCCATTGTGTGTATATACCACAATTCGTTTTCATGCCTACACAGAGAATGGATTGTATTTGTCCTCAAAATCAATACTTTGTGCATTTAATAGGTATTATTATTTATAGGCAATTTCACTAAGTATTACAAACAGATGAAATTTACAAAATAATTTTTTCTTCTATGAAAACAAATTATAACACCTTAGAAAGAATAGATAAACCTAAGTTGCTTTCTAATATTACGTCTAAATTAGTAATGAGCAGAGGCAAAGTTAGCAGGAAGGGAACAAGACTTAAGTTTTAGGGTCGCTCATAGCACAGTTTCCTTTCAAGGCCTGGGGGAGACCCTAGCAATGTGTTTTTGTACAATTTGTAAAAGTAAGATATGTTAACTACCATCAGTTAAGCCCTCTGGATGTTCTACTGCAATTTGCCTTGTACTATGCTTCACCCCCAAATATGTGCTCTTGGAAGGGGGCAGCTGTTGAGTTATAACTAAGGGGCTCAGTTGGGGTACAGTAGTCCAGGTTTCATGCAATGTATTTTTGTTGCTTGCAATTACATTTTGCTTGCCCATATGTGAAGTTATTATTAACTATCCTGCTGTAAGAAAGGCTTCCAAGAAGATTACTAAGGTTCATTGTGACAACTCAAGGCACGGTAAAGGGAAGATTGCATATTGGGACTGCAGTGCATACTGTGGTGCGTGGCACAAGAAATATGTAAGTAAATTTGAAATGCACAAAGCTGAAAGCTAGTCTGTGGAATGTTTCAAATCCTCAGACCTGCCAAACTCATATAATTTCACAATATAAAGGATATACTTAAAACCTGCTTAATATGTGTTGTCAATTCAAAAAGTACTTAAAATTTTCATAAAACTTAAAATGTTCTATATGAATTTCATAATAATACTGAATATGTTTTCCATTACTAATAATGAAAAAGGCTGAAAACTCATTAATAAAAATAAAATTTTAATCAACCATTTTAGAGGAATGTTTAGTGATTTACTCTCTATGTAATCAGTGATATTACAAAAGTATTGTCCTACGAAGAGGTAATCAAAATTATGTAGCCAAAGAGGCAATCAAAATTATGTAGAAAAAAAGTATTATAGAGTATGTCAAACAGTTGATTATTGAAAATACTATATTTGGACACTTGGTGATTTTGTGGTATTTGTCAGCTGTTTGAAATGTTCTAATTTTGTGATTGCTTTTCTCTTTATGAATACTCATTTTCTTGCCTAACTCTGTATTCATAAATTTGTATCACTTAAAAAAATAGAACACAAAATTAGATGAGTGCCAAGTCCCATAACCTGTGTGTCGTCACTCTGTGAGCAAGATGACTGCGAATGTATGGAGAGAAAAATTATAACATTTTGGTGGCATCTATATTCAGTATAGTACTTTACATGTCATTATTAAATCTCATTTTACTCTAGGTCAATAAAATTTTCATCAGCAACAACAGTTAGAGAACAAACCTTGGCCCTACAAAATGATTGCTAAATGCTTGTACTGTCTTGTCATGAAACAAAAATATTTAAATTTAGGTGTGCATAATTTTTAAAGATTACCTGCTTCTATTAATCTTGATGTACTGATCTCATGATCATCACCACTTTAGAAAAGAGTATATCTGCTACAATTGATGGATGGAATTGTCACTATATGATAGAAATTTCTTGGCCTTTGGACATGCATTCTTATTTCATAGAAAATCCACGAATGGCTGGGAGCCCACTGTCTCTCCAATTTTGATTCATCCCAAGAAACTCCCTAAACACATGCATGCATTTGCATGCATGCACTCGCGCACGCACACAAACACACACACACAGCTTCACATCAAGTTGTGAAGCATGTTGTTTTTCTTAAACTCTTGCTATATAGAAATGTAGGAACTTCCATTGATTTTATTCCATTTTATACAATCCAGCGTTGTACATGGAAAAAGGAACTGAAGCGTTAGAGATACAAAATAACATGCCCACATTGACAACACTCACAGTAGGTAGAGAGTAGATGAGCTGGAATTTGATACCAAGTCCATCTGATCCCTGAAGGCTGGCAGAATATGCCACCACAAAATAAGCGTCGTGTCAAAATAAACCACTTTGGCGTAAGGCTTACTTTGAGCTGAAGGCAATAGAGAAGATGCAGATACAAGAGGGAAAGCTCTCTGTCCATCCTCCCACCATTTGACTAAAGCAGGGAATAAATTTATGAAGCTGTCCTTCCTCCCCTCTCTACTGGAAAGACAGAGGTTGATCATTGGAGACAATATTAGGCCCCTATCAGCCTGGAGACTGCACCTGAGGAAGCTACATAACACACTTTCCTAAATATCATATGTCTACTGTTAATTTCTCATAGATTTGCCTTCCCATAATTTGCTCCCTCTAGGACTCGAGATTCTTTTCCTTTGTCTTGCAACTTCTTTAAAGATTTCTTGTTCTTTGTAGAAGCTGGTATATCAGGGGCAATGCTAAACCATCTCTCTGAGAGGCACTTTTTACCTGCATTTTTTCACATATGTATATGAAATTTGCAGGTTAATACACTTCTGCTTGTTTTTCTCTGTTGATCCATATTTTGTTACAGGGGCTCCCAACCCAGAATTTAGAATGGTAGAGGAAATATATTTTTCCTTCTCTATACTCTGAACACCACTTTCCAAATCCTAAGGATTTCTCCCCATAATTTAACCTCATAATTGCCTCTTTTACCTCAACAACATTTCAGAACTGGATGTAACATTTTATCAGCTTTCCCATTATTAAGCAAAATCTTTAATATGTGTTTGTTTTATGTGAGAGCCATGACTTCTTTTTTGAAATTATCCTTTAACAAAATATAATGTAATCTCTGTCTTTTAAAAAGACATTTTATAAAGTCTTCTGTCCGTTTTCTGATTTCTCCTCTTGTTCCCTTTCACCACTCTGTAATTTCTGTTTCACAATACAGCCTATTTGCTGTCAGTTCTGACTGTTGGGTCTCTATCTCTCCCTCATATTAAACTTCCTGGATTTTGTGACAGTTGTCCTTTTTATTTGGAGGAAAGAATTTTTCAAACTTACTTTGACATAAAGAGTTGGACTTGTCAAAGAAAAAAATTCAACACATTGAGTTTCAAAGACTTTGATGAAAGAAAAACTTCAGCCACATTAAATTTAAAGTTTTGTTGAGCATTGAGCAATGGATGATCTGTGAATCGGGCGGTCCCCAGAATCACAGCAGATTCACAGAGACTCAAATGCAGCCATGTGGTAGAAGAAGATTTATAGACCAAAAAAAAAAAAGGGAAATGATGCACAGAAATTGGAAGTAAGGTACAGAATGGCTGGATTGATTACAGCTTGGCGTTTGTCTTATTTGAACACTCAGCAGTGTATGAATGGTTGATGTATGGCCACTGGGATTGGTCAAGACGTAGCTATTGTTACACTTAGGCTTTCAGTCTTATTTGACTATTAAGCTAGGTTATGGTTCATCCCGAAGGACTCAAATATAGAAGTACAGAGTCCATCTCAGGCCATATTTAGTTTGCTTTAACAATGTGATTAGCTTTTATTAGTAATTCATGAACTAGGCAGCATCCAGTCTATGAAACAGAAAAGAGGTCTGACTAGCTAAAGAGTGGATGCATTTTATAGGTTAAAAAAAAAGGAGGGGAAAGCAGAAACAAGGAACAAATATCAAATTGGTCACTTCACTTCAAGGTTACTTTTGTTATAGGGATGTAAGCAACATCTTCTTGGCTTGATGGGGTTTGACTTTTACCTCTCTCCTGGTTTCTCAGAGGGTCAGATCTTACAAGTACATTAGTTAGATTTTGGTTTGATGACACAGAACTTTAAGCATGAGCAACTCCATTTTGGGTTTACTGGTCTTTTCTTTAAAAGACTTTGTTATGTGCTATTTATTTATACTTAAGTAAATTTAATTACCCATGTTTTGAATATTCATAATTTCATACTTTTCCTTGAGATAAGAGCCACACTAGGTGTTAAAAACCTTGGAAAGCTGTGTTAAATCCAGAAATGTAATAAGTGTGACTTGAGCGACAGTTTGCTGCATGGCACACAGGAGTTGAATTACAAGGCAGATTATTGATAGAAAATAGTGAGAAGAGGGGCAAAATTAAGAGTCCGACTTAAACATCTGACCGTTTGTCTTTGTTAATAATCTGGTAATTACTTGAACTGATTTCCGTCAAAGTATAGCTAAACAAATGAATTAGACCTGCACAGTCTTTTTTTTTTTTTTTTTCCACAAAAGGGCTGAAGGTAGCTGACAAAAAAAAAAAAAAAAAAAAGAATTTCTATCCTCCCCAAACACCACCTTTATATTCATTAACTGCTAGAAAGGAACCTTATGAGTATTAGCTAGAACTACTATCTTTTTGTGGTCAACCCCTGTTTCATACAAGCGGATACAAATGTTTTTCTTTCTGGTCTTCCCAAATTGTGCAACAGAATTGTCTAAGCTTTCTTTAGCTCCTGATCCTCACCCTGTCACTACTTGAACAGAAAAGATTATACCAGGTTTTTAAGAAACATCATGTTGTAGAACAGTTTCTTAATGAAGCAGGCCCTCTTACAAAAATAGTCTCTAATACCTTGAGGCTTTGAGACAAGAAGAAATGGTGAGATGTATTTTAATGGCTTACTGGTTTTATTTTATTTTTTAGTCAGGTATGCAATAGAAAATTGAAAGTGTTCCTATTGCTGTAAAAGCCTAGAGCATAAGAAGCAATCCTTACCTTTTATGCAAGCTATTTCTTTTTCTGAGAAGTCCATAAAATCAGGCTAATTCACTAAATTTTCTGTTTAAATTGAAATATTGCTGCTTCGAAGTATGCAGTTGTCTGAATACTTTCTTCTATTCCTGAGTTAAATGACAATCCTTTTTTATTTATTTTGTTTTTAAACAATTCTAAAGTTAATGTCTAAAACATCCTACCCTATCTGTGACTTCAGCTTCTTATGGTGGTAAGAAATGGTTCATTGACTGAGATAGCACATGAGAAAATAACAATTAATAGAGAAGAAGGGAACTGACTGGACCCAGCGAAACTGAAGAGGGAGAGAGAAGTGAGGTTAATGCAGTGAGAGAAAAGATGCTTACTGTGAATAAGCACACCTGTATATTACCACCAGTGTAAATACACTCTGAAGTCAATTTTTATTGTCCTATTCTGAAAAGCACTGAAGGTGACATTTTTCCATTTTTGTGTGATCAAAAGCATCAAAATATTTGATTTTTTTAAAGGAAAGCTAATATAAAGTACTTAAAGTCTATGACCATATTTCATGAGTATTGCTTAGTATGTTCTGTTTTGAAAATCTGTAATATATTAACCAATTTTTTTAAATGAAAAAGAAATCACCTCCATGTTTAGAACAGGCTACTTAATAGAACAAATTATTTATTTCACTACTGACCACAATCTCCCTGGCCAAAAAGAGATCATATCAATATGAAGAAGTTCTCCTTTGGAATAATGACATGTTAAATAGATATAGAAAAACTTTTTGAAGCAAAATGTGACAGTAAATTAGGAAATGGTGTTTTTAACTCCTCAATCCCCCAAAACACCCTGCAGGAAATGTTAATAATGGCCCTAATAGTTGGTATTATTCTTTTTGCATCTGAACACAAGGAAGTTCTTGGATGTGTGTAGATTTTCAACTCTATTTTGATCAGGAGCAAATGCCTTTCACTGTGTTTAATCTGATTCCCTCTGTTTGCAACATGATATGTCTAAAACTTTTGCCTCTATTTCATCCCTGAGCTTACCCCTTGAAAGAAGGATTTTTTTTTCCTTTATCGTTAATTACTGTAAACTAAGTTAGCCATTTACTTTAGACAATGGGAAATAAGACAAGAGCTAAAATATGAGAACTTTCTCCTACTCATCCACAGAGTCCTCAGGTCAGAAATAAAGCTATACCCTCATGGGCTTCTGGAGTTGGCTCCTTATTGCAATTTCTTGTGTGTTTCACAGGTCTGTGTTCAAGCTAGTAGCTTGAAATTGATGATAGTGGGAGTATTTACATTACAGAAGTTGGCAAATGCTACCAAATCAGAAATGCTCTCCTTTCCAGTGATTTATAGGCACACAATTGGTTGTACTGTTACCAGTGGAGGTTGTCCAGGTTGTTGGCATCTTGAATGAAGAACTGGACAAAAGGCACAAACACAACAAGGAAAGATGAAGCAACAAAAGCAGAGATTTATTGTAAATGAAAGTACACTCCACAGGGTGGGAGCAGGCCTTAGCAAGGGGCTCAAGAGTCCAGACAGAGAATTTTCTGGAGTTTAAACACCCTTTAGAGGTTTCCACTGATTGATGGGTGTATGCCTTTTGTAAATAAAGAGGCTAAAGTGAAGCTACAATGTTATTTATATGGTGTACACCTTATAAGAGGATGAAATGAAGTTACGAAGTCATTTACTCTATGTATGCCCTATGTAAATAAAGAGGATATTTCCTGTCATAGCTGAACTGTTTCCATTTGATATAGTTCTGGGAAGTCCTTAGATTCCCTGTATCCAGGCCCTATTCTCCTGCCTCAGTACCTAGCTTTCTCTTTTAACTCAAGAACTAGCTCAAGTAGAGATAGTCTACTTTATACACACAGATTTCTGTAAACCACTATAAGTTCTTTTGTAAAATTTCTCACTTCCTTTACCAGAGACCTTACTTATTGATATCTCTTTTGCTCTTAATTTTAGCCAGTTGTCTATTTTATTTTTTGGTTTTCTTTAATCTCCAGTAATAAATATTTTTTCATACTTTCATCATTTCTTTTCATAAGATAGCTAAAAACAAATTTTCGC
>NW_012102821.1:1239404-1243936 GCF_000951045.1 Mandrillus leucophaeus
TATATTAACCAATTTTTTTAAATGAAAAAGAAATCACCTCCATGTTTAGAACAGGCTACTTAATAGAACAAATTATTTATTTCACTACTGACCACAATCTCCCTGGCCAAAAAGAGATCATATCAATATGAAGAAGTTCTCCTTTGGAATAATGACATGTTAAATAGATATAGAAAAACTTTTTGAAGCAAAATGTGACAGTAAATTAGGAAATGGTGTTTTTAACTCCTCAATCCCCCAAAACACCCTGCAGGAAATGTTAATAACGGCCCTAATAGTTGGTATTATTCTTTTTGCATCTGAACACAAGGAAGTTCTTGGATGTGTGTAGATTTTCAACTCTATTTTGATCAGGAGCAAATGCCTTTCACTGTGTTTAATCTGATTCCCTCTGTTTGCAACATGATATGTCTAAAACTTTTGCCTCTATTTCATCCCTGAGCTTACCCCTTGAAAGAAGGATTATTTTTTTCCTTTATCGTTAATTACTGTAAACTAAGTTAGCCATTTACTTTAGACAATGGGAAATAAGACAAGAGCTAAAATATGAGAACTTTCTCCTACTCATCCACAGAGTCCTCAGGTCAGAAATAAAGCTATACCCTCATGGGCTTCTGGAGTTGGCTCCTTATTGCAATTTCTTGTGTGTTTCACAGGTCTGTGTTCAAGCTAGTAGCTTGAAATTGATGATAGTGGGAGTATTTACATTACAGAAGTTGGCAAATGCTACCAAATCAGAAATGCTCTCCTTTCCAGTGATTTATAGGCACACAATTGGTTGTACTGTTACCAGTGGAGGTTGTCCAGGTTGTTGGCATCTTGAATGAAGAACTGGACAAAAGGCACAAACACAACAAGGAAAGATGAAGCAACAAAAGCAGAGATTTATTGTAAATGAAAGTACACTCCACAGGGTGGGAGCAGGCCTTAGCAAGGGGCTCAAGAGTCCAGACAGAGAATTTTCTGGAGTTTAAACACCCTTTAGAGGTTTCCACTGATTGATGGGTGTATGCCTTTTGTAAATAAAGAGGCTAAAGTGAAGCTACAATGTTATTTATATGGTGTACACCTTATAAGAGGATGAAATGAAGTTACGAAGTCATTTACTCTATGTATGCCCTATGTAAATAAAGAGGATATTTCCTGTCATAGCTGAACTGTTTCCATTTGATATAGTTCTGGGAAGTCCTTAGATTCCCTGTATCCAGGCCCTATTCTCCTGCCTCAGTACCTAGCTTTCTCTTTTAACTCAAGAACTAGCTCAAGTAGAGATAGTCTACTTTATACACACAGATTTCTGTAAACCACTATAAGTTCTTTTGTAAAATTTCTCACTTCCTTTACCAGAGACCTTACTTATTGATATCTCTTTTGCTCTTAATTTTAGCCAGTTGTCTATTTTATTTTTTGGTTTTCTTTAATCTCCAGTAATAAATATTTTTTCATACTTTCATCATTTCTTTTCATAAGATAGCTAAAAACAAATTTTCGCACAGGTGAGAAAACAGGATGTCATCTCAGAAGCTGGGAGAGCAGTTGTCTTCCCACATCTGAAACATGCCTCCAACATTTTTAGCTACTTCTATTCTAATTCAGGGAGTGGTGGTTGCATGAGTCAGGGTTATCCAGAGAAATAGAACTAACAGGCTGTGTTTCTATGGAAAGGGAGAGAAAAAAAAAATCTAAAAATGAAAAAAACAAACAAAAAAAAAACCAGCAAATAAACATTCACAGAGACATTTGGGCTTGTGTTTGACCAAATATCTGAATGCCATAGCCATGTTAATACATATACAGTGGTTTCTATTAGGCATTAAAAAATATGCTTAGCATTTTAGAATAAGTTAATTCCTTTGCTAAAAACATGCAAACT
The DNA here is from genome assembly GCF_000951045.1 of Mandrillus leucophaeus. NCBI lineage: Eukaryota > Metazoa > Chordata > Mammalia > Primates > Cercopithecidae > Mandrillus > Mandrillus leucophaeus. Next base: position 1,241,278 of record NW_012102821.1, read on the forward strand.
AATTTTACTTTAATTGCTTGTGGGAAAGAAATTATAAACTATCTTTAACCAAAGTTAAATGTCTTGCAGTTCAGGTCTTTCCTCTGACCAACTGTGGACTTCACCTGAGTCATTTGACTTTGTGACTGAACTTGCTGACCACTGGGGCAGGTCTTGTTAAATGCAGCATTAACAAAAATTGCTACCCCAGGTTAATGGAGTTAATTTACGTCTCTTTACACTCCTTTGAAGAAATGGGCTATGAGCATATAAATGTGATTATTAGAAGAGATTTAATACTTCCATTAAAACAGAAACAGATATTTCTGAATTTCTTCTTTGGACATTCAAATTAAAAGCATTTCTGAGCTACCTGAAATGTTGTATTGGGAACAATTATTAAAGTTTTCTGCAGCCAGGCACTCATACACTCTCATAATTACTGCCATTTTCCTTGCAAACATTCCTATCAGAAATTGAATAAAACTTTTTGGGACAAGATTTTTTATTAATAAGGTTTTTATTAATAAGTGGTAAGCTTCGGAAATGTTATATCTAAATATCTCTTTTTGTTTCTGATTCAAAATAAAATGTGCCCCCTTTTCAGACTTAGAGAATAATTAGCGTAAAACATGTTAAATCTTCAAAGTCCAAACTTTCGTGTCATTGATTGTAAAAATGTAGTACTTAAGGCTAGTTGTCATAGTCTATCTAGTGACATTATTCATTTTAGTATATATACAACCCTACATTTCTGCATATTACAAAAGTGGCTAGAATAATTTTCTGAATAATTCTAATTAAACATATACCTTTTTTTTTTTTCCGCAAATTTCTCCAAGTACCTAGAAAGGTGCAGGAAGACAAATACAGAATCCAAATTTTCTATGTGATTACTCTAATTCTTTTTGTAAATAAAACCCAGTTTTCTTTCACAGCTAATAAATGTAGATATAAACTTTTATTTCCCTATGGTGAGGATTTTATACCTAATTCTTAAACATTTATAAGGATCTTATATTTATTTGAAAGCCACTACAATTTGGTTCTATGGAGAAGACAGTGAAAAATTAATTACTTACTCTTATACTTTATTTTGTATGGATCTCGAGCAATTTAATTATCCGTTGATAAATTAGCTTTTCTACATCCAATGTTCCCATGAGATTTAGAGAAACATCCGTTCTTACAAACACAAATAAATATATAAAATCTCCAAACTAATAAAATGCCAATTACTTTTGATAATTTCTTTTTTCTTTTTTTTTTTTTAACTCCAGGCTCACATAACTGATGACAAGATGATTGTTTTCAGTCTTGGCAAACTAGTTCTCCATAAAATATGTTACAGATTCCAAGACTTATACACCTTGCTCTGTGGGCTTTGTTATAACTTATCCTCTTAAACAGCATCATTGTTTTCTAACTTCTCATGGTAATATTGTATATAAACCCACTCTGCAGATTTTTCCATGGGTTTTCCTTTGACCATTTAATATTTCTTTCAGAATTTAGAAAGAATTTTTATTGGAAATGGGAATTACAATAAAACTTGGTAGAATATGTAAATTAAAGCTATGGAAAGAATGACAGATTTTAAACTTCATTATTTTAGAGTTAGAGAGACTGAGGCTAAGAAGATATTTTGAAGTTTTCCATAAAGACACATATTTAGAAAATGTTCCAATTTTTTGGACGCATGTTCCAGTTTTCTTTCTACAATTCTGCCAGGAATTAAGTAGATAGCTATTTATCAGTTACTAATCAATAATAGCTTGTCATATTAAAGTCTATTTGCTCTGTTCAACCATCTGCTCTTAAAATAATTTGGAAACAGAATGTTGTATGGGGAAGGATGTTAACAAAATGAGATATTTAGTGTATAAATGTGGATCCTGTGTTTGAATAAGTAATTATCTATTAAAAGAGATCAGATCAGGGATCAAATTCTGGCGTGACAGTGTGAGGTGTTAGGCTGAACCACACTACGGTAAAGTTGGTGAAAATTACTTTTAAAATAACAACACACATTTAATGCCTCTAGAAGTGGGTCTAAAGGCAAGCAGAACATGAAGAAACATTTATTCAAAAAAATCTATGAAAACTCGTTAAGAAAGGTAAGCGTCTGTGGCATTTGAAGCAACACCGATCCCTTTTACTCCCTTCTCAACTCAATCAGGCAGACTCCACTCCAAACTTCTGTAGCCAAGAACACAGGCTTCTCTCTTTCTCTAGATGCCAACAAGGGGGGTTTCTTTTTTTTTTTCTTTTGGATCAACTCTTTTTTCTTTTCATTTCAATTCTGAGGTACATGTACAGAACGTGCAGGTTTGTTATATAGGTATCCATGTGCCATGGTGGTTTGCTGCACCCATCAACCCATCATCTAGGTTTTAAGCCCCACATGCATTAGGTATTTGTCCTAATGCTCTCCCTTCCCTAGCCCCTCACCTCCCTACAGGCCCCCGTGTGTGATGTTCCCCTCCCTGTGTCGATGTGTTCTCATCGTTCAACTCCCACTTGTGAGTGAGAACATGCGATGTTTGGTTGTCTGTTTCTGTGTTAGTTTGCTGAGAATAATGGCTTCCAGCTTCATCCATGTCCCTGCAAAGGACATGAACTCATTCTTTTTTATGGCTGCATAGTATTCCATGGTATATATGTGCCACATTTTCTTTAT
>NW_012102821.1:1243986-1248416 GCF_000951045.1 Mandrillus leucophaeus
GATCAACTCTTTTTTCTTTTCATTTCAATTCTGAGGTACATGTACAGAACGTGCAGGTTTGTTATATAGGTATCCATGTGCCATGGTGGTTTGCTGCACCCATCAACCCATCATCTAGGTTTTAAGCCCCACATGCATTAGGTATTTGTCCTAATGCTCTCCCTTCCCTAGCCCCTCACCTCCCTACAGGCCCCCGTGTGTGATGTTCCCCTCCCTGTGTCGATGTGTTCTCATCGTTCAACTCCCACTTGTGAGTGAGAACATGCGATGTTTGGTTGTCTGTTTCTGTGTTAGTTTGCTGAGAATAATGGCTTCCAGCTTCATCCATGTCCCTGCAAAGGACATGAACTCATTCTTTTTTATGGCTGCATAGTATTCCATGGTATATATGTGCCACATTTTCTTTATCCACTCTATCATTTGTGGGCATTTGGGTTGGTTACAAGTCTTTGCTATTGTAAGTAGTGCTGCAATAGTAATAGTATTACTATTACTCATAATAGTAATAATATTACTAGTGCTGTAATAGTACTATAAAAACACATGCAATACGTGTGCATGTGTCTTTAGAGTAAAATTATTTATCATCCTTTGGGTATATACCCAGTAACGGGATGCTGGGTCAAATGGTATTTCTGGTTCTAGATACCTGAGGAATCGCCACACTGTCTTCTACAATGGATGAACTAATTAACACTCCCGCTAGCAGTACAAAAATGTTCCTATTTCGCCACAGTCTCATCAGTACCTATTGTTTCCTGACTTTTTAATGATCGCCATTCTAACTGGGGTGAGATGGTATCTCATTGTGGTTTTGATTTGCATTTCTCTAATGACCACCAATGACAGGAAGAACAGAACTGTTTTCTCATCCTGTCCTAGCTGTCACTAAGACTAGGGAAAATGCAGCTGGAGGTGAGAATCCTTTCTTCTGCCTAGCTCACATTCACTGAACAGAGGCTCTTCTTTAGGTAAAACACCCTGAGGATATGGGGTCCCAATTGTACTTACCCTGCTGGTGAGGCGTTAGTTCCATGTCAGGAAAGGGAAGTTGACCTCATAGGCTACCATCCCCTTCTCTCCAGGGACTGCACAGCCCCTAGAGCAGGAATGTCACTCAGAGAAGATTGACATTGTCTCCACCTCAACTCCGGGGCTGGCTCAGAATTTTTGCATTAGGCCGAGTAAAGGAAAGGGGTGAATTAGGTCCTAAAACTGTCTGATCTTTTCCAGAGGTAATTGACTTTGTTTGTAGCAGAGCATGGAGAAATTCAAACCTAAGGATACTCTCAGGAATAGTGTGGTTTGCGGCAAAAGGCAATTAGGAGACTACTGTTAGACCTAATAAAGATATACTCTAGACTAAAGATCCCCAACAGTTTTGGCACCAGGGCCTGGTTTCATGGAAGACAGTTGTTCCACAGACTGCAGAGGGAATGGTTTTGGGGTGTTTCAGGTGCATTACATTCATTGTGCACTTTAGTTCTGTTATTATTACATACTCCCGATAACGCAGAATCAGTGGGAGGCCTGAGCTTGTTTCCCTGCAACTAGATGATCCCATCTAGGGGGAATGGGAGACAGTGACAGATCATTAGGCATTAGATTCTCATAAGGAGCAGTGTGCAACATAGATCCTTCATATGTGCAGTTCACATGAGATTCTCCTATGGGAATCTAATGCCACAGCTGCTCTGACAAAAGGCAGAGCTCAGCTTTACTTGCCTGCTTGCCACTCACCTTGTGCTGTGTGGCCTGGTTCCTAACAGGTCACAAACTGGTTGGGGACCCATGTTCTAGATTGTAGGCTAGCTAGTTTGGAGGAGAGAACAGAGAATAAAACAGCTGGGAAGGGCCTTCGTGGAGTCACAACAAATATCGAAGAGATCTTAAAAGTTATTTCTTTAAAGAAGTCATGGATCAGACACAGTGGCTCATGCCTGTAATCACAGTGCTTCAGGAAGGTGAGGCAGGCAGATCGCTTGAGACCAGGAGTGTGACACCAGGTTGGGCAACATGGTCACACCCCATCTATACAAAAGCGTAAAAAAAAAAAACAAACCTGGGCATTGTGGCATGTGCCTGTAGTCACAGCTACTTGAAAGTCCAAGACGGGACAATTGCTTGGGTCCAGAACATTGAGGCTGCAGAGAGCTATGATTACCTCACTGTACACCAGCCTGGACAAAAAAGTGGGTCTCTGACTCAAAAAAAAAGTCATAATTGATTGAATCAGTTCATAAAGCAACACGCCCTTGGGTATTTTGGAAAACAATAGAGTGATCAGTCAGTAAATAGTAGAGTTTAACAGATAGGTGTTGTTATTGAGAGAGAGAAAGCCAGCCCCACCAGCACCACTGTCATCACAGGGTAACTGGGTATACTGAAAGCCGCACCTTCCTGAGAAGCAATATCAGAGGCTTAAGAATGGAAAAACAGACGAATGTCTATTAGTGGTTAATGAAGTCACTATGATCTAAAATGTCATGTTTCCCAGAAAAAATTATAAGGCATGCAAAGAAACAAAACACTATGCCTCATATGACAGGAAAACAAAACAATCAAAAAACAAGCAACACAAACTATGAGTTCAGGCAGATATCAGATTTAACACAAAACGCTTGAAAATAAGTAAATGTGCTCACAGAATGAAAGGAATGCATAACTTAAAAAGTCAAGTGTGGTATAATGACAATGTTTTATTATATACAGAGAGTAATTATAAAAAAGAACCAAGTGGAAATTCTTGAGATAAAAAGCATAGTAACAGATCGTCACTCAAGGTGCTCGAGTAGATTTGAACTGACAGATGAAAAAAGTAGCTAATTGGAAGATCGATTGAAAAATATTATGCAATCTATAAAACAGAAAGCCATTTTTAAACAAGTAACAGACACTCAGAGAAATGTAGGACACCATCAAGGGTATCAGTATAGATATAATTGGAGTACCAGAAAGAGAAGAGAGAGAAAATGGAGCATAAAAATACGTGAAGAAATAGTGGAAGAAAGCTTCGCATATTTATTGAAAAATAATAACTGACATATTTAGGAGACATAGCTTTCATGTATGGTAAACACAAAGAGATTTACAAATTGACATATAATAAAAGTGTCAAAAGTCTAATACAAAGAGAAAATCTTGAAAGGAGCAAGAGAAAAGAAAGAAAGAAACAAAAACTAAGAAAACCCTCATCACTTATAAGAGAACATCAATAAAATAGTCACTGAAATCAGCAAAAATGATACAGGCCAGAAGTCAGTGGGATAGCATATTCAAGGTACCAGCATTAAAATGCAGACAACAAAAACGAAACAAACAAAAAAGCTATCAAGAACCCTCTATCCAGAAAATTGATCTTTAAAAAAGGAAGGTGAAAAAATGACTTTCTCAGGTAGACAAACACTGAGAGAAGGTATTACTAGTCAACTTGCCTTATAAAAAATACTAAAGGAACTTCTTCAAGCTGGAAACAAGTGAGCCCAGACAGGAATTCAAACATTCAAATCCACACGAAAAAGCACCATTATATAATAAAAAAAAATAAATACATATTTTCTCTTTTCTTTGAATAACCAATTTAAAAACTAATTGTATAAAAGCACATTTATGCTTTTATACATAAAATGAAACATTGGATCTATATCATACAGAAATATAATATGTGTATACTATGCTTACCAAAAACAGCACAAGAGAGGTTGGTGGTAGCAAATCTAAAGGGAGTGGAATAAGAAAATGACTATACATGGTTAAGTTATAATTATAACCATGTATTGTTTATTACATTTAGAGATACAATGTGTATAATAGTAACACCACAATGAGGGGAAAAAGGAATAGAACTATATGAAGATAAAATTTCTCTGTCTGTAGAGTTAAACTAATATAAATCTGAAGTTCATTCTGATAAGGTATGATATATGTAGTAAATCCTAGGGCAATTGCTAAAAAATAAATTTTAAAATATAGAGAAAAAACTTTTAATAAAATTAAAATCTACATTAGAAAACATTGACAACATAAAATTAAAGAGAAACAGAGAAACAAAGATGTGAGACAGCAAAAATATTAAAATGGCAGATGTAAATCTAACTATGTAAAAACAATTAAATGTAAATGGATCAAACAATACAATCAAAAGACAGAGATTGTTAGACTGACTTTAAAAATATGACCCAACTCTATGCTGTTGACAGGACGCATACTTTTCTATTTGTATAAAAGACACAAATAGATTGAAAGTAAAGTAGATCAGGCCATTGCTAAATCATTCCTTAGGGCTACCTTTAGAATCAAAGTTCATTCATTACTATGCTTCTGTGTGTGCAGGCACATGCTCAGTGTTGTAGAAAATATAAGGAAAAATAGTCAATATTTATATCTAAAAATGCTTACAGTTATAGTATATAGATAATTGAAAAATTAAG
>NW_012102821.1:1249646-1296327 GCF_000951045.1 Mandrillus leucophaeus
TCTACTAAAAATACAAAAAAATTAGCCAGGTATGGTGACAAGCATCTATAGTCCCAGCTACTTGGGAGACTGAGGCAGGAGAATTGTTTGAACCTGGGAGGCGGAGGTTGCAGTGAGCTGGTGTCATGCCACTGTACTCTAGCTCCAGCCTGGGTGACAGAGTGAAACTCCATCTAAAAAAAAACCAAAAAACAAACAAAAAAGTATATACAGGAGAGGAGTCGTTTAGGTTAATAATAATTCTGTGTATAGCACACTAAAGATACCTGGCATAAAAATTGTCTACTTTTCTAATAAACAAAATAAGCTATTTTCCATTGCAAAATAACCTACTGACTCATATCGTTAAAAAGAAAACTTTCATTTTAAAAATGATGGTTCCATGCTATCAAAACCTGATTCATGCAGTAAGTTTTCAGGACATTGTCTATGGTAGAAAGTACCCTTGTCTTGCATTTTTCTCCTTAGAAATACATGCTTTAATACTTACAGGCATTCACTGGTCAGCAACTTATTTTTCTTCACAGACAGTAAAAACCGATCAATATTAACAATGCTAGAAAAAGATTGACTTTTTGATAGGTAAGTATACTATCTAGATCTGAAACTTCCCAGTTTTCGCTCTGGTTGTGGATATAAAACACTCTGCCACAGTGAAAGCATGTGTCAGAGAGGTCAAAACATTGAGAAAAGTTAGCCTGCTGCTCCTTGCAGAGCCGAACAGTTCTTTTTCATGAGCCTCATGCCCTTCCTTCTTTGTAGCAGTTGTTTCTTTATGATTTGTTGTAACAACTCTTAAAAACTGGCTAATAGGGATAACACCACCAAATTATTCCCTTAACGAAGAATTGGCAGTATTTGAAAGACTGAGATGCTTACAAAGAACAGATGGATCTTCCCATGAATTTTAGGTTTCTGATTTCAAAATTAGGATTATTGCCTTTGTCAGTAGCAGGCAAATTAGACATGCTCTGCTAATTGATGTGTTCACACTTTCCAGATTACTTTTTCATATTCTTTTTTCTTTTCTTTTTTTTTTTTTTTTTCTGAGACAGAGTCTCGCTCAGTCATCCAGGCTAAAGTGCAGTGGCATGATCTCAGCTCACTGCAATCTCTGCCTCCCGGGTTCAAGTGATTCTCCTGCCTCAGGCTCCCGAGTAGCTGGGATTACAGGCGCGCACCACCACTCCTGACTAATTTTTGTACTTTTAGTAGAGACGGGGGTTTCACCATGTTGGCCAGGCTGGTTTCGATCTCTTGACTTCTTGATCTGCCCACCTCGGCCTCCCAAAGTGCTGGGATTACAGGCGTGAGCCACCGCGACCGGCCACATTCTGTCTTAAAGGTATATATTCTGTGAGTCTTCCTATTACCCACAGTATCAAGTATTCTGGACGCTTTGAGAGAGTACACTGATGGACTAATAATAAGGAATAATTCAAGTGTAGTTTAAAATTATGAACAAAACCCCACTCCATGTTCAAATCCTCACTCCATGTTTGTTAAGTCTGGGGGAGAGGGAGGGGGCCTGGGTCAAGGGAAATGTAAGAAAAAGTCCTGAAGCTGTACTTAGGCTTGTTCCCTCCTCCTGCTGTCCCCTTCCCCTGGTCTGTTAGGTGACCATACTGGCTTCAACTGGAACAAGCTGGTCTTACAGGCTTATTTTCCTTCTAACACAACCTCCTCCAGTAGCCTTCAAGCTCTCATGCCAATACATTTCAGTTGATGAATACATGTCCAAGTGTCCAGGGCCCACACTGAATGACCAAGGCGAGCTCACCTAAAAAGAGGAGAAGCAGAGAGGCTGGTCACAGTGACTCATGTCTGTAATCCCAGCACTTTGGAAGGCTGAGGCAGGCAGACAGCTTGAGCCCAGGAGTTCACGACTAGCCTGGGCAACATGGTGAGACCTCATCTCTACAAAACAAAACAAAAAAACAACAAAAAAAATTAGCCAGGCCTGATGGCATGTGTCTGTAGTCCCAACTACTTGGGAGACTAAGGTGTGAGGAATTGAGCCGGGGAGATCGAGGCTGCGGTAAGCTGTGTTTGACTGTGCTGCTGCACTCTAGTCTGAGTGGCAGGGTGACGCCCTGTCTCAAAAATAAAGCAAAATAAATTACGCACACACACACACACACACACAAAACATGAAAAACATAGACTAGGGTTGGCATGTAACACACATGCCTCTGAGAATTTCCCCACCTGAAAGAACCCCCAGTGAGACTCCTCTTAGAAGCCAGGCTTGATTTTCATAGTTTCCTTTACAACCACTTCCATAGTGCTACTGCTCAGGGGCTTTACAAACACCAACTCATGCCACCCTAGCAACTCTGAAGGTAGCCCTTTTTGGCAACTTGTCGTATTGTTTGTTATTCTTGGGTTCATTCTTATTTTATTTATTTATTTTTTTTTTTGAGACGGAGTCTTGCTCTGTCGCCCAGGCTGGAGTGCAGTGGTGCGATCTCGGCTCACTGCAAGCTCCGCCTCCCGGGTTCACGCCATTCTCCTGCCTCAGTCTCCTGAGTAGCTGGGACTACAGGCACCCACCACCATGCCCGGCTAGTTTTTTGTATTTTTTAGTAGAGATGGGGTTTCACTGTGTTAGCCAGGATGGTCTCCATCTCCTGACCTCGTGATCCTCCTGCCTCGGCCTCCCAAAGTGCTGGGATTACAGGCGTGAGCCACCGCGCCCGGTCTCTTGGGTTCAATTTTTTTCATCTAGAAGTTTATATAAGAAATTCGAAAACAATTCCATGAGCAGTTACAAAAGTTTTCTTCTTTCCTGTGATGAAATGACTGATCAAAGACTTGATTGTGTGGTAACACGGCATTGGATTCTTTGGCATCTCCAGGGTCACTCCATTTATTTTATATGATTCATACAAAAACACTTAAAAGGAGCAGGGGGTTGTTATTGGTTTCCTCCTACAGATCAGGGCACATGAGCTCTGAGAGTTCAAGCGGTTCCTTCATGTCACTCTGTTCTTATCATAAGCAGTGAGAAGATGGTATATGCTCATCTGTACATGATTTCAGAATTAATTTTGAGATAAAAATAAGTGTTCACTAGTTGTTTTAACCAGGACCAAAAATGTATTTTTAAATCTTCTCCTTCACAGGACACTTATTTTTTTTCTTTAAAGAAATTTCCATTTTACCTCAGAGTATTTAGGGCAGCTGTAGGTGGGCCTCTTGCTGCTATTTTTTACTGGTGCACATTATCACCTGTGAAAGCAAGCAGAAAATAGAGAACACCGAAATGGACCAAAATGAGTGACAGACACTGAACAATTCTGGTACAACATGGGGTTATTTTTGCTGCTGATTTTTAAAACAGTATTTTTCCTCCGGGTAAAATGAAGGGCATTCTCCCAAGGCACTGTAAACACTTTGGAAAAGAAGAAGAGAAAAAAAAAAAAGGAAATGCAATTGCCTTCCTTTCAACTCGTTGGCCTGCGAGGAATGTCTCCGCATGTCATCACTGTAACACTTTTATTTTCAGATTCGGAGTCAGATTCTGAGATCAGCACCAAAGCATACTTGCACATCGTAAATAAAGAGCTCCCTGTCTCTTCAGTGCCTCCTATATGCCCAGCAAAGTTCCAGATGCCTTAGACACACATCTCAATGGTACAACGTCCGCTTTGCAAAAGAGGAAAGGGAAGCTTACCGGTGTTACTCTACATCCTTAAGGACAGACAGCTAGGAAGCACTGATTTACTTAATTTCATAATGTTAGTGCTAAGGAACATACTTCACTATAGTTATTTCTGTTTCCATGTTATAGCTGAGGAATCCATGTCAGGGAATTCAAGGGGCTTTTTTAATAGTCCCCTTTGAAGCAAAGGCAGAGTCGACCAATGCATTGTGTCCTGCTGCTGCAAGAGGGGCTCTTTGAAGCTTTGTTACTCAGACAGTGGTCCAGACTGGCAGCACAGGCATCACCTGAGATTGTGTCACGAATGCAATGTACCGCCCCACTTGCTGAATCAGACTGTGCATTTTAACAGCCTCCTCCCCACCGAATGACTCCTGTCATTAACGCTTGAGAGGCACTGCATTCATCACTCTGCTCCCCTCAAATGGAAAACTTGGCAACACGTTGAATATTTCAGTGTTTTTAAGGCAGCTGATAACTGTTTTCATCAGGAGCCACCTGCATTTTCCAAAAGTCACCTGGGATTGATAGAGAGCCCTTCCCAGAATCCCTGGCCACAGCCCTGCCTGCTTTGACCCCCAATCTTGACACCTGTCACCCCACATAAGGAATCTGTGGGTCCAAGCAGGAATTAATGACTAAGTTCTCTTTCTAATTTAACTTTCCCACGTGAAACAGCACTAACCTTTATATGCTATTGCTGGTTCCACTGTGGAGAAGCTGATCATTCGCTCTTCCAGGAGATGCTCCCAAAAGGCTCTTGAGATCCAAGGAGCTCTGTTGTCTCCTAGATCCAGAAGAATGAGACGGCCTGCCACTTCTTCCTTTGTGCTGAGCACCTGGGAATTTGCTGAATGGTGTGTTTACTGGAAGGCTTCATTATTTTGATCCCATTATCTCTACATACGCTTGTTATCTTCTGGATAAGACCTGGTTGCAAGCCTGTCTTCTGTGTTTCCTCTTTTTCCTGCCATTTTCTGAAATGCATGTAATATAATGTGCAAGTAGGAGTGAGCGTGCTCCGCCCCCTGCCCACCCCCCATTTTGGGGTCAAAACGATGGAGAAACCTGTGTGCTATGTGCGGGAATGCGAACGGTATCTTCATAGGAAACCTGCAGCAAAAAGTAGCATGCGAACGTGGGTCTTGTGCACAGTGGAGATCAGATTACAATATTTTACAGCTTGGGAGGATTTTTAGACATTTGTCATAACCACTTTTGGTAGTCTTGCCTAATTATGGCAATGGAAACATAGTGCCGTTTACAATTCTGTATGGTAGAGAGCTTTTCATTTTATGCTTGATAACACAGAAATAACTTGGGGATGGTCCTTTTAAGAAATATCAAATATTCAATTAGGAAAAAATATGTAGTCGGTGCCCACTATGCACCAGGCACTGTATATGATTCTAGAATTCAGCAACGAACAAGACAGACAAAATGCCCTGCCCTGGTCAAGCTTCTATCATGCACCTCCAGGGATCAGGAGGAAAGATGATATTTGTAGTTTTCAATAATGGCTGAACTGGAGAATAATCTGAAAAGCTTTCCAACTTACAGAAGACTGAGCATCACTCCAGACCAATTAAATCCATATCTCTACAACTGGCACCCAGACTCAGTATTAAAAAAAATAAATAAAAATTTTTTTAAAAACCACAAAAACAAGAAACTTCCTGTATGTCAAATGTGTCACCAGGGTTGAGAACCATCAGGCTATATAATGTGTAGGGATCCTTAATAGACCTAGAATTTTAGGAGGAAGAGCATACTGAGTAGAGGTTGCGAGTGTTGAAATAAAGGTTTCATGTTCGCATGTGGTGATATTTTCATCACAAATTAAGAACTTGTAGAGCAATGGAAAAAATAAATCCAGTCTTCATCATGCTAACTGTTGAGAAATGGCTTTAGTATAATTTTATGTAGACTCTGAAATTCCTTATCACTGGATTCCATCTGGCAATTTGGATTTTGAGAAGTACTTCCTTCAGTGGAAGCTATGTTTGCCTAGAAAAAAAAGACGTTCTGTTTATATAATTAAGAATCAGCTTCCAGCTCCATCTATGTCCCTGCAAAAGACATAATCTCATTCTTTTTTGTGGCTGCATAGTATTCCATGGTGCATAAGTACCATATTTTCTTTATCCAGTCTATCATTGATGGGCATTTGGGTTGACTCCATGTCTTTGCTATTGTGAATAGTGCTGCAGTGAACATACATGTGCATGTATCTTTGTAATAGAATGATTTATATTCCTTTGGGTATATATATATATATAGTAATGGGATTGCAGGGTTGAATAGTTCTAGACCTTTGCGGAGTCACCACACCATCTTCCACCATAGTTGAACTAATTTACGTTCCCACCAAAAGTGTAAAAGTGTTCCTATTTCTCCACAACCTCACCAGCATCTGTTTCTTGTCTTGTTAATAATAACCATTCTGACTGGCGTGATATGGTATCTCATTGTGATTTTGATTTTGATTTCTCTAATTATCAGTGACTTTGAGCTTTTTTTCATATGTTTGTTGGACGCCTCAGCAAACTAATGCAGCAACAGAAAACAAAACACCACTTGTTGTCACTTATAAATAGGAGCTGAACAGTGAGAACACATGGACACAGGAAGGGGAACCATACATACTGGGGCCAGTTGGGAGGTGTGGTGAGGGGAGACAGAGCATTAGGAAAAATAGCTTATGCATACTGGGCTGAATGCCTAGGTGATGGGTTGATGGGTACAGCAAATCATCATGACACACATTTACTTATTTAACAAACCTGCACATCCTGCACAAGTACCCCAGAACTTAAAAATAGACATTAAAAAAAAGAAAAAGCATACAAATACATACACTGGGAAAAGGACACTCTGTTCAATAAACCAACAACCATGTAAAGACAATGTGTACCCCCCAAATTATTGAAATTTAAAAAAAACTTGAAAAATAAAAAAACAGAATCAGTGAGCAAATCCATGGTCAAAATGACAGCTTTAACAATCTGCCACAACTGGACAATAGAGAGGAAAGAGTAGGCGAAGTTGAAAAGTAAATTAAAAGAGAAGTAGAGAAAAAGGAAAACAGAGCTTGAAAAGTGTAACAGAAGGTTGAGGATGAGGGAAAGATACAACAGGGAGCAGGCGATGCCCAGGCTCAGTGTGGACCCAGACACTGCAGCCACAGGTTTCAGTGCCCGCAGGAGCAGGGGGCCCAGGAGTCTGCATCCAGATCCTCTTCCCCCATACAGCTGTGGCTTCTGTCTACTTCCTTCTTCCTGGTGCTCTGGGGAAGACAGGACTTCCTGAGCTCTGGGTTCATGCCTTTCAAGCAGAGTCAGGCTCAATCTGTAACCAAAGCCAAATGACTTGATTTTTGGGAAGTGTCATGAAACCTGAGCGAACGGGACAGCTCTTTTGAGACTGCTGTTGCTTTAGAGATAAGGCTAATTCGTGTCAGTAGAAAGACACCGGGGAGAGAAGGGAGGACGAAGGGAGGAACAGCCACTCCAGAACCAGTAGTTGGTGTCGTTGGTCACTGGTGATGCTTTGGGGAAAATCTCACCGGAGGCAGAAAACAAACCCTTAGGAGAACCTTTTGGGACCCTAGATTTGAAACCCCCATTGCACCCAAATATTTAAGTCTCCCACCAAAAGAGACACAATCTGTACTCATTGTGTTCAGCTCTGAATAACACAGTGAAGCTCCTGGATTCCTGCCTGCTCTGGACACTTACAAAAACAGAATCTCAAGGTGATCTCAAGAGGTCACTTGCTGCAAGTGTGTGAATCAGAAAGTGCACAGGTTTGGGGGACACTGTAGAGACGAAAGCCCCTACAGGGCCAAGACTTAGGGCAACTGAACTGTGACACGCTTAAAGATGGATTCAAGCCCCAAGCTACCTCTCAGCATGCTAGTAACATCTTCAAATGCTCGTCTATAGCTCAGGATCTAGTCCAGTATTGTTTTTTGTACTATCATTTCAAATCTCTGAGTTAAATTTTCCACTCAGTACAACCAGAGTATCAAACCAACTGCCCCTTAGAGACTCCTGGTCTCTCAGCAGTTCTTCAGTATGAGTTAATAGAATGGTACTTTACACATTGCTTTCCTGCATGAAATCCTTACTATAAATACCTAAGTTATAGCAAGACAGGCCTGAGGTTCTGAAGAGACCAGAGGGAATATATGTTTCCTAACTTCCTGTGGGTTCCTAAACAACCATTTTCTCTCTGATTTTCATCTCTACTAACCTTCCTGGCATCTTCTATCTAAGTCATTAATTTGCACCTGCTTTTTATGTCACACAAGTACTTTTAAATAAGTGTATGTCTCTGGGACTCCGTTTCTCCTTTTTCTGTTTCATGTAATCTTCTGGCATCTTCGAATTTTTTCTTTGCACAAATTAGTTTTTTAATATACCTCTTCACAGTACTAGGTGGGTAAAAGCCCCTCCAAAAAGTAGCCTTCTTTAATTTCTCTCCTCTGCAAACCTATTATTTAATTCAATGATGAATTAAACATGCACTATGTGCTAGAGACAGGGTTTAAATTGGTGGCCACATCAGACATAATCCCCGTCTTCCCAGGATTGACAATCAGAGGAGGAAGTTTTATAGAACATTCACAGTTCCTCTAAAGAGAATGAACAACGTGGAAGATAAGAGATGAGTGGCCTGGTGGGCATGGCCAAGGGAGTCATTTCTGAGTATATTGTCCATAAGCAGACACTGAAAGGACCCACAGGAGCCAGCTTTGCAAAGGCAAATACCAGCTCATTGAGTGTAGCTGCATCAGGCTAAGTGAAAACTCTGAGATAACAAAACATAAGTTTGTGCCAACAGTGTGTTTAGTGAGGCAGATTTTGACAGGGAAATTGGAGAAGGAGGGACATGAAGAAACACCAACCTCTCTCCTGGAACTTTGCATTTACATCTACACCAAAGCTGGTGGAGTCACATATCCTCTTACAACCCTAACCCTCAACCCCTGCCCGGGTTCACTGCCCATGTCTTCATGTGGGTGCTTCACACACAACTAAAATCATCCTGCTCAAATGCAGATCCACTGTCTTCCCCCAATGAGCCAAGTCTCCCTCCAGTGTTCTCTTGCCTAGGAAGGAAAACCCTACCAAAAAGCTAGCAAAAGATATCGTGTCTTTAATATTATAACCACCGTAAATGCTGAGACTCCTTGTGAGCCAGTCTATGCAAATAATTGTATAGAAAGAAGCACAGTGGAGGAATATGAAAACAATAAAATGGTACTTACGCTAACCTCCAGCTGAATCTCTTAGAGAAAAGTGAAAGGAATTCAATTCAGAGTAGAACTACCTTCCTCAAATCATATATCTCTCTTTCTCAAATTTACCCACCCTGGTCTTCCACATACTCAACCCATATCTGTGTATTTTTTCAAGATATTTTTGTTCCTCTATGAACACCTGCCTCCTTTCTTCAGGCCTTTTTGGCATAGAAAATTTTGCTTCTTTAACCCCTTGGCTCCATAGCCCTTTCTCCTGTCTTCTCTCAATTATAAAGTATATGTAATTTGGGGACAAAACAAGCAACAACTTTTCATTATTTGAGTGAGGAGACCTCATGCATAAACACATTTGCCCAATTTACAGATTCTTTAAGCAATGCAAATTAACATAAGTATTTGCTTGGCAAGGTATAAGTTGTTTTTGTATTTTTTTTAAGTGAAATAAGTGAAAATTCCAAATGGGTAAAGAATAAAACACATCACACATGTTGACTCTGATATTCCCCTAAGATTTCTACAATAGCCTTTTCTTATTGTTTAACCGCCTTGCTTCCTTAGTCTGAGTTTACATCATCTGTTTACATCTCACATAAACAGCTGGGTGAAAATTCCTAGTTATTTTTCTTCTGACAAAACTGCATAAATCTTAATAGAGATTTCTTCAGACATTCATTTTCTCTTGCAGTAGAGGTGTGGATACAGTCAATAAATGTGTATTTACTTGTTTTATCTTGCATTTTATTGTTTCTTTTAATTGTATCCGGTGTAAGTGGAAATCAGGACAACTTTTTCCTAATGTTTGGCCCAAGCCCACTATAAAATTATTGTCATATAGCAGGTGATTTAAGAAAACAGCAGGCAGAGACTAAAAATCAGTGGATAATTGCTTTCAGCTTAGTGACTCGCCACCCAGGAAGTGCTCTTTGTTGTTTATGTTTTAATTTTTGATTTATCAAGCTGGCCTAAGTGCTTAGAGGTGAGCATAAGAAATCTGGTTGTATGTACTGTGTGTTGTTTGAAGCCATCTGTTTGTATGGGATAAAAGATAACTCTTCGCATGTCACTTTCATCACCGTTGATGGGCAGGATAGCAGTTATTTTCCCCAGTCATCTCCTCTCATTGCATTTTCCATCAGTTACCCCATTCAGCGGATGATCCAATTAATGTCAGGGACAGAGAGTTTGACAGCTTGCCAACACAGGTGTGCAGCAACTGCTCTTCTTTCATTTTTATTTTTCTTTCTATCCGAACAAAGACGGAGACTGCATTTTCAATCATAGAGCAAAGAATCTGCCAGAATATTTGTGATTTCTTTTTTGGAAAAATAAAGCTTGGGAAGCCTAACAAAGGAAAGCAATTTATTTTGTAAGGCAAATATTGATTCACTGCTTTATTATCATACCTAAGATTATAATTACATGCTAGTTAATTTAATGATAAATGTGTACTGAGTACACATTCTTTTTGGCAAACGTATATTGTACCAAGTTTCAAAGATAATTAACACTGACTTCAAAGGGCTCATTGGCCAGCCATAAATACAGAATTCCATAAATAGCACATAAACAAACATAAGTAGAAATATAAAAATCACAACATTGGTACTATAGGAAAATGTGTACCATGTGCTATGAAGGCAAGGTGTGGGAAGCCATCTATTTTATGCAGGGTCATAAGAAGGCTGCTCAGTCGAGGTGACCCTCAGCTTGCCTGTGGAGGAGAAGTGTACAGACAGGGAATCAAGCAAGGGAGATAGAAAAAAAAAAAAAAAAGGACAGCTTGGGCAGCATTCAGAGACACAAAAGCATACACCGATCCTAGGCAGGTCTCACCAATTGAATTTAAGGCTCAGAAGCAGTGGAAGATATGACTATGAACTAGGTATGATCTATAGTGTCTAGCTATGATTGTTCCTCACCACATCAATGAATTTGGATTTTATTTTGAAGGCAATGGAATATGGCCAGTGGTTTTGAAACACTGTATCTGGAGCATTCTGGTGTAATAGGAAAGTGAATGCAAACCAAATGAGATGCAGTCATAGACGTTTGGGCACCTAGAGCTCAATACTGTGAGATATTAAAGAAGACAAGCAGTTATTTTACAAACATATATATTAAGGACCTCCTATGTGGTAGATGGTAGGAACAATGAATTAACAAGGTCACCTCCCTTAGGTAGCTTACAGTCCAGTAGACAAAGGTAGACATGTACACATGAGGATAAATTACCTGTTGGAGTTCCAAGAAAACGCTGAAAACAGAGCCACTTACTGCTATGGAGCATCTGGGAAATGTAATAGAGGAGATAAAATCTGAATGTTCCAGATCAAGTAGGAGTTTTCAAAGAAAAGGCATGGAGTTGGGACATGGGGAATAAGAAGTTATTGTCCATCCAAAATGGACAAAATGAAAAAATTAAGCCCAGATGTTCTTTTTGAAAAATAAGAGTGAACCATGACACTCTTAACCAAGACAGGGAAGCACAGATTTGGAATGAGGAAAGAAGCGTGCTGTGTTCTGTTTGTAGCATATGAAAGTTGGAATGACAAAAGCCATTCAAACAGCACCATCAGGTAACTGGAAAGTAGGGTCTGGAGCTCAGGAGAAAGATGCATGTGAAGATGTTGACTTGGGGGTCAGTATCCTGTCAGTGGTAAAGTCCTGGGAAAATATGAGATCAAATAAGGCAAGTAAGTAGGCTAAAAACAGAAGAGAATGCCAGGAAAAAGCAGAAGCCCCAGAGGGAAATCAGGAAGAAATCGGTGAACAGGAGGAAAAGCATGAGAGAGGTAGGCCGCAAGGCCAAAGGAGGGGAGTTTGAGACTAGGTGAAGATTGATTTGCGATGGGTCACAGGCCACACTAGAAAAATTACTTCCATGAGATTGGCAGTGGAGTACATCAGATTCTAATTGCAATTTTAATTAAGAAAATAATTTTTAAGAAAGTGGAAACACAACATACAGTAATGTTTCAAAAAGTTTGTTAGTGAAGGAAAGATAAATAAGGGTAATTACTTAAGGGAGTATTTTTATTTCTATTTTTTTATTTTTATTTTTATTTTTTGCACATATAATAATATTTATTTATTTTTTTTTTTAAATGTATTTATTATTATTATACTTTAAGTTGTAGGGTACATGTGCATAACGTGCAGGTTTGTTACATATGTATACTTGTGCCATGTTGGTGTGCTGCACCCATCAACTCGTCATTTACATCAGGTATAACTCCCAATGCAATCCCTCCCCCCTCCCCCCTCCCCATGATAGGCCCCGGTGTGTGATGTTCCTTAAGGGAGTATTTTTAAAGAAGAAATTTTAGGTGGGGACATTGGAATATACTTTTACAAATGGCAGAAGTGAGTAAAAGGCAAGGACTGAACAGTCAGCAGAAAAAAAAAAGTAATGGAAGATTAGGGGTGCTAGAGGTCACGCTGGACATTGAACCATCACAGGAAGCATCGGCCTCCGTCTCTTTGCTGTGACAGTTTGGAAAGGACACTCCTGCATGAGTCAAACTCTGAAGAACAAACAGGAACCTGCAGAAGTTAACAGCTAACAGCTCAATTTTCTCTGTAACATGTGAAAGAAGGTCATCTTATAAAAATGAAAAGGCTAGACCAAAAAAGTGAGTTGAAGGAGAATACTGATAGTTTGAAATAGTCCATGAGACGTATGATCAGAAGCAGATTACAAGCAGGAGAAAAGTAAAGAAATCAAGTCAGGCAACAAACCAATCACCCAAACAAACAGCATTAGTGAGTGAGACATTTACTTAGGTGTTGATAAGGAGCACAATCTCTGACATCATACAGCTAAGCTTCAGCCTCTAATCTAGTCCTAAGTTATTAGATGTGTGACTCTTGACAAGTGTAATAACATAGCTTCTCTAAGTTTTCTTATAAGAAAATTGAGCATAATGATATGAGATGACACGGTTTGGCTGCATCCCCACCCAAATCTCATCTTGAATTGTACCTCCCACAATTCCCACGTGTTGTGGGAGATAATTGAATCATAGGGGTGGGTCTTCCCCATGCTGTTCTCATGATAATGAATAAGTCACACAAGATCTGATGGTTTTTATAAGGAGGAGTTCCACTACCCAAGCTCTCTTGACTGCTACCATCCACGTAAGACGTGACTTTGCTCCTTTTTGCCTTCCACCGTGATTGTGAGGCCTCCCCAGCCATGTGTAACTGTGAGTTAATTAAACCTCTTTCCTTTATAAATTATCCAGTCTTAGGTATGTTTTTATCAGCAGCATAAAAACGAACTAATACATGAGATAATGTTTGTAATTCTCTAGAATAGGGTCAATCTTTTAGAATTATCATCTCTTCATTTTAGAACTTATGAGATAGATGGAGACCTTGACGAATAGTCAGAAGACAACAGTGAGAAAGAGGAATTAATGACTGACCACATAAGAAGAGTTAGGGACTACCTTAGTGGAAGTGTTCCAACAGACATATATGCAATGACTTTTTCTCCTATGCTGTAGAAAGGATGCTACGTATAAGCAACCATTTTTCATCCTCAGTTAAAAAGGAGTGATAAAACTTAATGGCAGTAATAAATATTAGTGTTAGATATAAAGAAAAGAACTTCCTAGAGCAAAAGTATATCTCACAAAATCTATAAAATGAATAAGGTTTTATTCATTGGGAATGGAGAATTGGCAAAGGGGAAAAAGGACTATAACTTTTATACATGTCCTTGAAGAGTTAACTGAATCATGAAGAGAGAAACAGAGGGATAGCTTGAGGAAGAATGACTCATTGAAGAGGAATTGCTTCGTTCTGATCAACTTTTCTGGAGCTTGACATACATTTGAACAAGTACATTTATATTTGCTTCAGAAGGTAAAAGTTGTAGGTATGCTACTGGCCTGAAAAGGGCTAATGTGGATTTCTTCACTACATTCTATAAAATATTTCTATCCAGGAAATCACTCATTGTGATGGTTAATATTGAGTGTCAACTTGATTGGATTGAAGGATGCAAAGTATCATTTCCGGGTGCGTCTGTGAGGGTGTTGCCAAGGGAGATTAACATTTGAGTAAGTGGACTGGGAGAGGCAGACCCACCCTCATTCTGGGTGGGCACCATCTAAATCAGGTGCCAGCATAAAAGCAGGCATGGAAAGAGCAGACTGCACTGAGTCTTCCGGCCTCCATCTCTCCCATGATGGATGTTTCCCGCCCTTGAACGTCGGACTCCAAATTCTTCAGCATTTGGACTCTTGGACTTACACCTATGGTTTGCCAGGGGCTCTCAGACCTTCGACCACAGACTAAAGGCTGTGCTGTCAGCTTCCCTACTTTTGAGATTTTGAGACTCAGACTGGCTTCCTTGCTCCTCAGATTGCAGGACCTCGTCTATTGATCATGAGTCAATACTCCCTAATAAACTCCCCTTTATATATACATCTACCTCTTTAGTTCAGTCCCTCTACAGAACCTGGACTAATACACTCATCAAATGAATATTACCCACTTTCTTATCAAAGTCAACATTTGTCATAACCTCCATCATTTAAGGATGTTAAATAACTCAGTAACAAAGAGCTAGTATTACCATCTTCTACAGATACTGTGAAATTGATCCAGTTCAGAGAAATATCTTGCTCCAGTTTTTCTGGCATAATACCTCATGTTCTAAATGATGTAATAAATGCATCATTAGTGATGTGAGAAGGTGAAAGTAGATGTCCACAAGCTTGAAGACTCACATTGCAAACACTTACACCTTGAATCCCCTCTGTCCCACATTCAATATATTGACTAACTCTGTTGTCCCCATCTATTAAGCATGTCTAGAATGCTGCTACTTGCATCCATGACTGGTCTAAGTCGCCATCCTGTTTGGTTGAGACCACTGCTTTCTAATGGTAGCTCTAACTGGTAGCTCTGCTTCTCTTCTTGTCCCTCTTCAAGTCTCAAGAAGACTGCCAGAGCAATCCTTTAGAAGCAGTAAATGTGTTACATCTTTGGTCATAACACTCCTATGGTTTCCCTGAACTCGGGATTAAATCCAAGTTTCTTAGCCTGGGGGACAAATCTCCTGTAGGAGACAGTTGTTTGGTAGAACACATGGCTTCCTCCTTCTTGCCTCTGTAGCACATGATAGTCATTTTGCTAGAGTGCTTGTGTTGTGATATTCATTATGTGTTTCTATTTATGTTTACTCTTGTATTATTTATGGAATTCAGCTTTCCTCAATGGTCAACAAGCTTCTGGAAGTCAGGAGATGGGCCTTATTCATCTTTGATCCTTGGTACAACACGTGTTTGCTGAAAAATATTATGAACTTAGTAAATAGCACAGAGTCGTGGCCTCCCTCCCTGTATTCAGGTCTTTGCTCTGCGTTCTCTGTTTCAAAGGCCTTCCCTAGCCATGCATCCAAAGTGGCACCGCTGTCATTTTCTATCTCCTAGTCTGCTTATTTTTTCTTTTAAACATTTACCACTGTCAACACTACAGCATGCATTTTAAAGTGTTGATTGTCTGTTCTCTTTCACTAGAATTCAAAATCCAGATATAAAGGAACTTGGGTTCTTTTTCAGTTGTTTGTCCTAACATAATCCAGATCTTAAAATAGTTCCTAGTGAAGGGTTGGTGCTCAGAATATAGTTGTTGAATGAATAAGATATCTCCTCCCTTCAGAAGCTTTTTCACATTACTACCCTGGCTTTAAAATATTTAACAATGTATTGCAAGGACACTGATTACTCAGGTCAGACAAATGACCCATCAGAAAGGATTTTGTTCTGTTTGTCATATTAGACAAAAGGAATACTCCTCTTGCTGGTGCTGGAAGCAATGCTTCCCTACTCTCAGGCTCATAATACCTCCTTTGCATCACTGTGTCATATGATTGTGGTTAAAAATGTGCATGCCAATCACTCAACCTGATTGTAAATTCCTGGAAGACAAGAAACACCTTCTTCATATCACTTTTGCTATTTTGAGCATTTAAATAGTTGCTCAAAACAATTTCTCCATAAATATTTACTGAAGGTATGGATGGGTTAATTAATGAATAAAGCACTACCAAATACCATGAAGCTGCGAGATATTTTGTGTGTACTTATCACAATATGTTTGTAAATGCATAATGTAAAATCAGCACTTCAATAAATCTAAGGTTTGATTATATGATGATTCATTTGAAGTGGTTTCCACCGTCATTCACCTTGGGTAGGGAAATATCAAAATGCTTTCATTGTCATTGAGAGTATGTTTGGAGAGATGAGCTATTTAATGTCTGATTGTGCAAGAAAAAAAAATGTTACTAATTTTCTCCAAGTACCTGTGATTTGCCAAACAGAATGTAAGAAACAATATCGTTACATAAGAAATTGAATTATCTTCCTGATGTATATCAATACTGTCTATTTTACCCTCTTCTATCAAGTGTTTGATGTTGAGTTCAATTTTGTCAACAAATGATATCTATTATCCTGAGAAGGAGTTGAAAATATACTAACAAATTCAAAGCCAGTCTTCTAGAGAAAGATGGGGGGTTTTATTGGATGAGTATGTACCAAGAAAATTTTCATATGGAGAAATATATTGACAGATTGGAATTGGAACTTGTTTATGGTGACTCCTGTAAGAGGAGGAATCAATAGCGCTGCTCCATTGTCCCCTGAGTATGAAAACCTGAATGAAAAAATAGCAACAGAAAATCATCTCAAAATTTCTATAATATCCTATCTCAGTGACTGGATGTTGCCATTAATGGTTTCCATCCTACGAAGAAGTAAACACAATAATTGCATCTCATATGAATAGCTAACCAACATTGGAACAGCAGAGTCACTATCTAAATGCATTTTGCATCGACTTGCCAGAAGATCCTCAATGACTGTAAGGATCATGAATTCTAACTCAGTTAAAATCCAAGGTAAGAAACGAAAGCTCTGTGGGTGGTCACGTGCCTGCTGCAGGATGTATTTGAGAGTCTAGAGAAGAAATAGAATTAGGGATTTTTGAGATACAGTTGAAAATATCAACTCAAAGCAATGTAATCAAATCCTTACACCTTGGTGTAATGAAGCCAGTGGTATTGAAACGGTTTGGTAGTTGTTGAATCTATAAAAGGGAAGGGCCTGAATGAATTTTTTTCTCTTCAGTGCTACTGAATATGTATTGTCAGTCTCTTCCGATGAAAGTTAAGAGTTGATAATTTCTGCCTGGAAAACTCTTACTCATTTTTAAATTGAATTGGCCTTCTAGAGGACACCCAAAGCTAAGTTCTCTCTTTGGGAGAAAACTACAAATATGGTGACATGCTTCCTGATTCTGATGTCATTTAGTTCAGACAAATTTCTTGTTGTAATTAGTAACACCTTACACTTCTGGAACCCTTTACACCTTACACTTCTGGAACCCTTTACACTATAGAACATAATCATATACATTATTATGATGGATTCCAGTTATCATCTCAGTTGTTTTATAATCCATTTAACATATGGATTACACATAATCTGTGTAAGATTGGAGAGTTGGTAAGTATGAGATCAATGTCTCATCAGAAACATCAGGGTCTAAAGAATCTATGAGATTTTCTGCCATCCTTGGTGAAATGTATTTGTTATGCATGTGTATCAAGTAGCTCCAACCTGAAGCAACACGAAAAAGAAGCTGAGCTTGCCTTTCAAAGCCTTCTGCGAGTCCCTCTGCTTTAGTAGGTTACTAATTCAGCCAAAACATGGGTGTTGAGAGCCAACCAATGGCCAGATGCTGGGTTAGAACACTTTGCCATTTTCTTTTAGACTATTCTCAACCAACAGGATTTTCAAATACCCATCCAGACCTCTCTCTAGGCCAGCTTTGTGCTAGGCAGTGTGGAAAAAGTAAAAGCATAACAGCTGCCAAAACAGGCTTATGATCACTCCCTGGATTTATCATTTATTAGCTCCACGGTCATGGGCAACTTATTTAACATCTCTGAGTCACTAATTTCTGATTTGTAAAATGGAGATTAAAATGCCTGTATTATAAGGTTTTTTTGTGAAGATGAGAAAAGCATACAGCAAAACATGAAACCACAGCCTGCCCCTTTCTTCCTATGCTCTACCACAGAGATATGCAAGCAGACTAATCCCGAAACACAGAAAGCTGAGGAGAATCAGGAGGATGTCCTGCCTTTATTTTAGAAGGATATCCTGAAGGTGCCAAAACCTGGACTCAAAGGAATAAACTTAAACAGTCCTCTTGGTAGAAATGGGGCCCAGATTACACCATGCATCCCTATAAAAACTACATTTTGTGCACCTACCGATGTCAGGCATTGGGCTAAAGAAGAAGAAGTTACAGTCCCTGACTTCGAAGAGCTCATTGCAGCAATTTAGCACTCATTCATTATGGAAGATGGTGAACAACTCTTCCCCAGCCTCACCACCTGGTCTTCCGTCCTAAATTACCTTTCTAAAGTGCTCTCTGATGACTGAGCGTCTTCCTTTAAGGATCATGTGGGGATTCACTCTCCTCAAATATGATATAATAGGAGCTATGGGCGATAATCTCATCATTTCTCCCTGTGCCCTAGAGCATGTTGCAATTTAATTATATTCATTAATTACCTCTGTATATCTTCTTCCATATAGTGCTGTCATCTCAGCTCTCTTACAACCTCCATTTTCCCTACCTGGTATAGTACTAGCCCCCCTGTAAGCATGCAGTTCTTGTATTAAATTAAGTTGAATCAGGCTACATGAAAACATGCAATATTTTGCTTTGAGTTGAGATGTTTCTGGTAGTAACAGCTATTAACTATTGAGACTAATATTCAAATCAGGTCACACAATCCAGTCTCTTCGAGAAGAATTCATCTTCTAAGACGATTAGGCATGGAGTTACACAATGACATTGAAAAAATGTAGATAGGTGTGCAATACTCTTTTCATTTGTGTTCAGATTTGTTATCCATAGATTCTTTATTTGTTACTTCCTTAGCAGGAGTAAAACTTTTATCCTGGAATACTCATCCCTTAGCAATAGAGTTGCTTTTTAAAGGTAAATTATCCAGTAAGTTGTGAAACATATTAAATGAAGCTATTGTTTTAATAATGTACTCAATAGAGTAATTGCTTATCCATAACTGTGAAAGGAGCAATTTTTCTAACAGTGTCTTCCTGTACTGAGTCATCCTTCAAAAGACACCACGACCAAGATTTAGAACCATCTTGTCCATTTTAAAGTCTGTTGTATTTGTTCTCACAAACAGCCTTCTGAAAAGCTGCTCTGCTGTAAATGGAGTTTGAAGAAAACGTTTAGACAGCTCTCTCCTACCCAGTGCATCTCCCTGCTTAATTAAGAGACCAAAATAAGTAGTGGAAAATAAATTATGAACTACTTTTAAAAAACTTTTCAGGAACATACAATAACATTGCATTTTGGCAGCTCTAATTGCATACTTGGCAGCCCAGGTGTCTCACTGATGAAGTTTTCTCATATTTTCACAGTCTCTTGCTAATGAGAACGTTGAGTCTTTCTTGACCCTTAACAACATTTTCTAGGCCTATGCTGTTCATTTTTTATAATCTAATAAATTAAAGAGAAGGTCTGCCTTAAATGAGGTCACACAAAGTCAAGAGGAAATGGTGATTGTTGATGTCTGACACTTCTGGTCTGTTTATGTATGTGCCTGTAAATAAATAGTGGATGTGTTAGAAGCAACCCTCAAATATTCCAAGATGATATTTTCCTCCAATAAAATAAAAGTGGATCTATGAAAATCATTTTTATTTCATTATTCCCAAGTATTTCAAGGTATTTTTAAGATTGTCTTCTTGAAAATGAGGTTGCCTTTGGTTAAATAATAGCTATGCTTATCATTCACTATAGAAAGATATCCCAGCAAATGACCTAATGTGCAGTTGAATGAGAAGCTACTACTAAGTGTTATAAATCAAGGGGGAAAAACTACCTTTTTTTTCTGCAGTTGATTGTACTAGTTAATTTAGTATATCTGAAGTGCTAAAAATCAGTTTGCCTGCTCTAATCTGCATTTTCCCAAAGATGCTCAATAACTCACTTTGAACCTGGGTTCACTATATCAGACCATTGGAGTCTGATAGAAGAACAGTGATGGATGAATGAAAGTACTATATGAATCTGCCTTACATTTAACTTCACATTTTCCTCTATTCATTTTTCACTGTTATGTACTTCTGCTATTTACCACACACAACTAGAAAAAGGTCAAGTTAGAAACCAACAGGAATTGAAGGCAGATACTCAAGGACTGAACATATTTTAAATGAACAGGATGAATTTGTCTTTTCTATGCTGAATCACATTCATAAGTCAATTTGTAAAAAGCAAAAATATATCTGTTGATTTCAGTTCCAGATGAGAAATAATTAAAAAACTAACAAGAAAACAATTTTAAATCTGGGTTAGTGGGAAGGTGAAAGAGGTTGAAACAAAAATTCTTTCCTGATAGAAATGTGGATTAAGGTTTAGTGTGGAAAAACATTCAAATGTGGTCTTAAGGTGATCAAAAATATTACAGGTTGCCTGGTAAAACACAGGATGGTCAGTTAAAGTGATACATTTAGATAAAATTGTTTAATAGCAATATATTCCAAATATGCATGGGACATACGTCTACTTCATTTTTATTTGATTTTTATTTGACAATCACATTTAACTGGGCATTCCAGTATTTTTATTTAGTAACTGTGGCAACTCTAATTAAGATATTGAAATTTGGGCAGAAAAAGAAAACAATTGGAATCTGAATTCCAGGACTAAATGGTTTGCTGTGATCACTCATTATTTGTTGAATGAACTAATATATTTCAAATATGCAGGAGAAGCTCTCAATTTGAGAGGAACAATCAGTAGCATTTAAAGTATTCAGGACTCAGGCTGGAGAAAAAACTTTTTTTTTCCTAGCAGGACAACTTCTTAGTCTCTTGAAAGGGTTCCTCAAATAGCCTTGACTCCAGGGAGTTCTAAAATAGGCACCATGCTCCTCTCCACTGGGGATGGTTCAAGAGTCACCTTGTCGAAAAGCAACAGATGATAAGCATTATAATACTCAGGAAATACATAACAGAAATAGGGCTGAAAGAGGTGAGGGGCGAAATTCAAATGCCTCATGCTGAGTAGAAAAAAATGAAGACAGATTCTGCTAAAATAAATGAAGTTCAATGAAGTAGATAAGAGGATCAATTACTGAAAGCAGCTTCAGTTTTAGATGCCTTTAGCCCCCACTGTCTCACTGAGGCTTAGGGACTGAGCAGGTCAGAACAGAGGGGAAGCAGGGCACCTGGGTTACAGACCTGGAGGTCAGGCAGCACAATAGAAAGGCTACAGGTCACACGAAAAGCCAGCGAGGCATGGTGCAGGCTTACCGGCTCTGCAGAGGTCAGAGTTGTGCGGTCCCTGGACCACCTCTTTTTTTAAGTGCCAAATTAAAGAAGTTGTGTTATTCGCTTTATTTTGAAGTTTAATGCCAGCTGGTTTGATCATAATTAAACGACAGTGGAGGATGTAACAAAAGGAGATGTTCAGACACTGAGCTTGTCTCCTTCCCTCTGCTCGACTTCAGGAGGCATCCTTGATTTTTAGACAGGTGTCTGGTGTTCTGCCATCCATGTAGAGAGCCAACCAAGGAAAATTATTTCTCTTTGTTTCTATTTCTACTCTTGAGGTTGGAGGTTTTCATCATTATGGATTCTTGCAAGGAAACTATACCAAACAAAATGCACAAGATACTGAAATCCCATTATTAGCAGAATTCTTTATCATTAAAAATTAAAAATAGCAGGGACTAAAATCAAACATTATGTAATAACACTTGGTGGAGAGATGAATCGTTTTCGTGTTAGTTGAAAGGTTCTGGAGACAGTGAGATGTTTTATTCTGTCCTCTGTGCATTGCTGCTGCCCACATCATGTTAGTGGGAGTAAGTCACTGTCACAATTACTAGTCACCCACCTCTGGATGGTACTGTACTGTGAAAAAGAATCCACTTAGCTGAGATTGCACAGCAATACATAAACTGGAATTTATAGGGGAGGTCTTTTGGAATCAGGATTAGTAATAGCCATAATGATTATAGTAGTGGTAATGATAGCTAGCATTTACTGAATGCTGTTTATTGAAGTCTATCATTTCATACTTTTGAAATGGGAAAGGTTCCCTTGTCCCCCAACAGGGCACGTGACAGGGAGAGTGGCTCACTTCTTCAGCGCCCCGCTGCTCAAACCTCTAGGGGAGCATACAGACAGGCAGACACGGTGGTGTCTAGGGGTGGATGTTTACAGCTCCTGCAGCCCCAGTGGGCATGTGTTACAGGATACTCTTTTAGTTTAGCTGTGTATAGGCAGCTTGTGTTATTCAACTCAATTAGACCCTCTACCTTGTCATAAGGACAGCGGGCTTCCTGTATCTTGGGTGTTTGCCTTCAGGTACCAGAAGAATCAGATCACAAGTGGCCTTGGAGAATGAATGCAAGGTTCTATTGAGTGGAAGTAGCTCTCAGCAGATGGGGCAGCCAGAAGGGAGATGGGTTTCCCCTGGAGTCAGGCCGCTCGGTGACCTGGGCTCTCCTCCAACTGCCCCAGCCAAATTCCGTATCGTTTTGCTGGTCGACAGCCTGCCAGGGTCTGTCTATGTGCTCTTCTACTGGCATGCTCCCCTCAACATCCTCTTGATGTTCAGCCGCTTGTGTGTCTGCCTGTTAGGGTCTCAGGTTTTTATAGGCCAGGATAGGGGCATGGCCGGCCAAGGGGGTCTTGGAAAATGCAACATTTGGGTGTGAAAACAGGAGTGCCTGTCCTCACCTAGGTCCGTGGGCACTGGCCCGAGGGTGGAGCCCTAGCCAGGAACCCACCTTTCTCTACCCAGCACTTCCCTATCCCCCTCCCATATCACTTTTTATCAAATATTCATTTAAGTACATATTATTGTTCCCATTGACTTATGAGAAAACTGAGGCTTAGAGCTACACCCGGGTTTACACCTTGGCCATCTGACTTTAGAGTGAATGATTGGACCATTTCCCCTCATGTCAGAAGGTGAAAGGAATACTGAAGGACACTTTAAACCCTACAGCACTGTTTATACTGGTTTCATTAGTAAATATTTTCTAAGACTTGTAAAGTCAATAACTAGTTTATGAAAGAAAAGAAACGACATTTGACTCGTAACCATGATACATGCAAGAATTGACTGGTTTAAAAACTTACTTTGTAGTTACTGAGGCTGCGTTTTGCTTTAAAAACAACAACAACAAACAGAAAAGCCTGTCATAACAAGCAGTGACCTGCAGTTAGCCTGCACCATGAAGGCAATGGAGCAGAATTAAAAAGCTCTGACCAACAGACAGCTAGCATCAGCATGAAAGCACAGAGAGCCCCACGTATTGTGAATTTATAATGAGTAAAAGAGAATCCTATTGTGGGACCCTATTTAATGAGTCTTCTCAGTACCCGGCAGGCTGGCAGCTGTTGCAGAACTGGTCTGCTTATTTTCTCATTTGTGGGCATATAGAAGCTCACTGGCCCACTGGCAGCACAGCGTGGGTCCCTCAGGTGTGGGGATGCCGGCCACCTGAACTTGTTTGGTAGAGATGCAATCACAAATGTCACCTTTCCGTATGCAGTTACCTCAAAGGAAAAAACAAACACTCGGCCAGGCACGGTGGCTAACGCCTGTAATCCCAGCACTTTGGGAGGCCGAGACAGGCGGATCACGAGGTCAGGAGATCGAGACCATCCTGGCTAACACAGTGAAACCCCGTCTCTACTAAAAATACAAAAAATTAGCTGGGCGTGGTGGCGGGCGCCTGTAGTCCTAGCTACTTGGGAGGTTGAGGCAGGAGAATGGCGTGAACCCGGGAGGCAGAGCTTGTGGTGAGCCGAGATCGTGCCACTGCACTCCAGCCTGGGGGACAGAGCGACACTCTGTCTCAAAAAACAAACAAACAAACAAACAAACAAACAAAAACACTTACATTGGAACCTTCTTATCCCTTCCAAATTGGGGTGAATTCCCAAGCTACACTCTATTGCTTGTTAAAGGTTGAAGGCAAATCCTCAGTTTCCAAATAGCTGTAACCCCAGGGACATTACACAGCACTTAGAGGGAGAATTTCCTGACTATCATATCCCGCAAAGCTTTAGTAAGTTTTCTCTTTTCTGCCACTCTTCCTGAAACAAAAACTGTCTGGGGAGGAGCCCAGCCTGTCTCTGGTGCTCCCAGAAACGTTCTCCTTTCCTGCCAACACCTCACAGTGCTGGGTTTGACTGAGATGTTCCTCATTTTAGATCCAGCCTATATTACTATAATTGATAACCTCAATCACTCTTCTAACGAGCCGAGCCATGTGAAATTGCCAATATTCGACTGTTTTCGATCTACAAAGCTGGTCTTTCTAATGGTTCAATTCAGTACAGATTAGATTAGATTCCGTTTTCCCTCTTTTACATTTGCTGACCTTGAGTCTAGGATGCTGTTGTCACACAAGTCAGTGAAAAAGTCTCTGTCATCTTCAAAACCAATCTCTGAAATCCCCTAAAGTTTTTCCACAAAATCTTCAAGGGCAGACTGCCTCCCACACACTTTCCATGTTCCAGTTTTAGAGAATACATTTATTTTTAGCTATTCAGGCCATTTTAACATTTGAGGATACTGTGCCTGCGGCACACTGTGGGCTTTGTGAACTGTGTGCAGGGCGCGGAGGTCAAGGTGAGGCTGTGTGTTATGCTGGCACACCTTTACATTTAAAATAGAAAGGCACCCTTTGTTTTTGTCAAGTGTGTGTGCAGCGTTATTCGCAGCCCAGCACCTCGTCCTGGCTCCGCATCTGCTAAGCGTGCGCCCGGGAGCTTGCGTCCTGTTTTCTCTCAGCAATGTGGGACACCCGTAGGATTTTAAACACAGGGTCAGGGGCTGGGAGTCAACATCTCGGGATCACCTCCTCCAGTTCAGGGACAGAAAGCAGGAAGAGCCTGTACCAGAAAGCCCCACACATTTTATCTACAGTTCCTTTCCTTTACATCACTCCTGAAGCATAACCAATGACATTCTGCCCCACTTGCTCCTCCCCGCAAGCCTCCTCTCAGCAAGGTTTTTGCTGCAGTTAGTTGCTTTTGGAGAGAGGCAG
This sequence comes from Mandrillus leucophaeus, assembly GCF_000951045.1. Classification (NCBI taxonomy): domain Eukaryota; kingdom Metazoa; phylum Chordata; class Mammalia; order Primates; family Cercopithecidae; genus Mandrillus; species Mandrillus leucophaeus. The sequence goes on from NW_012102821.1 coordinate 1,274,715, forward strand.
GTCTCTGTATCGGAGGACTAGCCAAAGCTGCCTGCATGAGGAGCACCTACAGGACTTCTCAGGTCTTTCGTTCAGAGCGAAGAAGAACCCAGCTAGCCATAGTAAACCGATGCAAATATTCTAAAGGAGTGTAGTCATTCAGGCTAATGTTTCAGAGTTAAGTGGGTAGAAGAGATTTTAAAACCCATTAACAGGACTTGACCTTGAATATGTTCTGCAATAGAAAACACAACCAAATTAAGACCCAATACCTTAAGGACTCCCTCAGTAACCCCTCTTAGGAGGATTCAGTGTTTTCTTGTTAAGGACAGAAAACTTCTAGAAATCAAACGACCTTGACGTGAAGCTAGAAGCATTCCAAAGTGAGTATGTGTATTTTTTATACTTCAGGAAGCTTTTGTCTGAGGAACATATCTTAAAATCTTAGAAAATAGAATGTCCTTAGATTTTCTTATTAATTATGCCTACAGTTTTGAAAGATTAACAACAGATGTTTTGAAGTGGCATTTAAAAACATTTTAATGCTGCCTCTTTAGCAAACTGTTTTTTTCAAGTTTATCTTTATGAAAGGCATGAAAAGAATGATATAACCATGGAAACTGCTGGTCTTACTAAAAGCTGACCATTAGCTTTTTGTTTATTAAAGCATGTACTTATGGTTAAAATTTAAAAAGCAAGATCATGCTTATAGCATGTCACTCTTCAATTTACTTATAATAATAAATCTTGATCTGATCAGTACTCCCATATCTACAAGTGTTCCCTGGACACTGCTTGCCCAAGCATGGTAAGGCATGGAATTTGGCTATTGCCCAGGAAGCCTGTCCCTCTGCTCACCCTCACACCACGCTTTGCAAGAAGGCACTATAGATGCTGGGGCATGATAAGGAATAGATTTGGACTTTGTCCAGGGTTCCTGGTACACATCTCCTACAACCCTTGGAATTTCCTGAGTGACAGGAAAGTCTAATTATTCCTAAGGTTCCCCTTTGGATCACACTTGAGGTGTGATGTTAATTTATACTATTAGTATGACTTAGAGTTGGGTCCCTAAATTGTCTCAGGATAAGACTGGTCACCAGAATAAGCCAGAAGTTTCAGCCCCACTCATTTACCTCCAAGAAGGAGCAGAGGGCTGGAGATTAAACTATCAAAATTACTGAACAACAAGACTTGAAGAGCTTTCAAATAGGTGAACACAGTTACGTGCCAGGAGAGTGGTCCACCCCAACTCCACAAGGACAGAAGCTCTTGTGCCCGGGTCTTTTCTGGACCTCGCCCTTTATACCTCTTTATCTGTATCCTTTTTCATAAATCAGTAAAATATCTTTCTGCATTTTGTGAGATACTCTGGCAAATGATCACACCTGAGCAAGGGATTATGGGAACCCCGATATATAGCCAGTCATTCAGAAGTGTGAGTGGCTGGGCACTTGTAACTGGCATGTGAAGCAGGGTCAGACATCTGGGAATGGAGCCCTTCAACCCACGGAGTGTGATGTGTATTCTGGGTAGTGTCCAGATTGAACACATTGTTGGATATTCAGTTGGTGCCTGGAGGGATGGAGACTGGCTTGTTGGTGTCAGAAGGCACCCCAAAGAAGCAATGCCACTTTGGCATGAAATCAAGTAGACCTAGAAACTTTGGGGAAAAGATACCTTGTGAGTAGGGACACCGAGCAATCCTGACGGATATGGATTCTTTCAGCAGAATGGACTCCCCAGTGGTGAGCCATGTGGACACTCACAGCACTATCTGGGAGAAGGGCCCTCCTTGCTGCAAGAGAAAGCTCACGGCCCATAATTTGGGATCTGCAATGCAACTAACTGTCATCTTCTTTCTTAACTTAGATCTTCTCCTTGTCCTGTAGTATCTAATATATTTTTAAGTGCTTCTATCAGGAATTTTAAACAAGTTTTCTTTACTCTGCCAAAGGTTTCGCAGCAGCCTTTCAGACTCAAATAGTACTTTCAGCTGTATGTGCTGAAAAGTGGTTGACTTTTTATTTATGTATGTATCCATATTATTTTATGCATATATTTATTTGTATTTTTTAATTACATATTTTTAAAATTCTATTTACAGAAAATTTATTTTATTCTATTGTATTTCACGTTTTTAGAGTATCTGCCCTTGGCCTGGGTATTTGATTCAGTGAAACAGCTCCCCCAACCCCTGCCCACACCAACTGACCACTAATGGGTGGTTCATTCACTTTACAGATTCTTGTGGGGAAAGAACTGCCAGACCTTTCAAACACAATTAAGCAGAATAGTTGAAAAATCTTTTTAACACTATTCACTAGCTCTTGCTTACTTTAACTCACCACTATTTGGCGTGTGACCCAGCAGGAGATCTTTTAAGTCAAAACACTTAGTTAGCGTTCTCTAGGGAAGGTTCTAACCTGAAAGTCGCCAAATACAGCCTGGGAAAGGGCAGCTCAGCTTAGCACCAATTTGTAAAGTAGTGTTGCTTATCTTCAGCACAGAGAAGCCTGCATGATCCAGGCAGGGAGAGGCTGAGACAAAACACAGCACATTAGGGAAACAGGACAAGGGGAAGTGCACAAAGAAGGGGCGTATAGGACACCAGCCCAGGAGGATCTAGCATGGGGAATGGCCCTGTGGGGGCAGAAAGTCTCCCTCAGTAAGAAGCTGGCACTTTTCTTTTTTATCTCGGCTTTTTGGGGGCTACAGACCCTGGATATGGAGACTGTCCATACCTTGAATCCTGGGTCCTGCGGGGATTCTGCAAGGGCAGGCAGCAGAGGCTGGTAGGAAGGCATGACGCAATGTTGAAGGGAAAGGATGGCAGCCTGTGGGAAGGAGAGAGGCAAGCCACCCGTCTGGAGGATAGTGTTAAAAAGAGAATCACTCTTTCGCCTGAGACTCCAGATTGCGGGTCTTCACATATCCTCTCCTCTCAGAATCAGGGGACACTTCCAGGGACACTTGCTGCTGGAAAAGGAGACTGGGATGGTCAGGGGAACCCCAAGTGAACAGTGTCCTCACCTTGAGTGTGCCAGGAAGCTGAGTGAGAGTGTCCTCTTTCAGACAAGTCTGTCCACCCCACGCCCCAGAACACAGCCTATGTGCTATCTTACCAGTTCCAAGGGCTGCTGTGGACACCTGCAACACTGGATTTAGTTCTACATATGGAACATTCTACTTAAACTGCATCAGAAACTAGAAGCTACTCATGTCTTTTTTTTTTTTTTTTTTTTTTTTTTTTTTTTGAGACGGAGTCTCGCTCTGTCGCCCAGGCTGGAGTGCCGTGGTGCGATCTCGGCTCGCTGCAAGCTCCGCCCCACGACTTCACGCCATTCTCCTGCCTCAGCCTCCTGTGTAGCTGGGACTACAGGCGCCGCCACCACGCCCGGCTAGTTTTTTGTATTTTTTAGTAGAGACGGGGTTTCACCGTGTTAGCCAGGATGGTCTCGATCTCCTGACCTCGTGATCCGCCCGTCTCGGCCTCCCAAAGTGCTGGGATTAAAGGCGTGAGCCACCAGCGCCCGGCCGCTACTCATATCTTTTAACCCAAAGGCCTTTGGGTAAGGATGAAGGTACCACTTGGAATTCCCCATTATGTTTTTACCACCCAGCTTCATGTCCTGTCCTCCCTCACTCATGGATACTACAGAAAACCAGGAGCCAGCCCTAGCTCCCTGCACACACTCCTCTTTGTGGTTACCAAGAGAGCAAAGGAGAACTAAAAGGTGTCACAGACAGGCCAGCCACTGTGTAAGTTCTGGGATCACAGAGTGGCACGCTTAACCTAGGGAAATCATCTTTTCTTGCTACCAGGGGAAATGAGACAGGCTTATTGACACCACTACCCTAAGCTCACCCACAGTCCCCAGGGAGTACATATTTAATGTCGCTGTGGAATTTAGGGTAATTGGCGCCAGCCCTCAGGGCCACACACAATGAATGTATGCATCTGTGGAAACTAAGCACCTGGGTGACTTAGAAGCAGCCCACAAGCTACGGGGCTCTCCTGAGAACTGGTTCTACCCATCCACCATGACCCACTTTCACCAAGATCTTTAGTGTTTCCAGAATGGAGATCTGTAGTCTAATTGCCTGGAAGACCCACACCCTCACTTTGATTTGGGATGCTGTGGTTAGCATTGTCTGCATTATCTGAGCTTCTGCTATTAAAGACACCCTTATTTCACCTACTTATCCAAGTCATTTTCATTCCAGTGTGTGAAGTTGCTGCTCCATTATCATGAAAGTCACTGCATAATCAATCTGGCCCCACATTTCTTCCAAGGAGATACACTGGCACTCTAAATCCAAAATCAAAGGCTCTACATGAGTACAGAGTATTACACTGTGGCAAGGTTTCATCACTGCCTCAGTTGCTGTGGCAGAGAGCCTGGTATCCTTAATGAAGATGGAGAGGGAGCTCTGATTGTTCCAAAAGAAATAAGTCAAGAGACTGGATGCTGAGATGACACTTTAAAACACATCTTGTGTTTTATTCTAACAAAGACTTGGGTGCTTTGCATTATCTTGACGTGACTGTGGATATTACCAGGAATGTTGATGAAGGACAATACACCATCAAAAGTGATACTTACGAAACTAATGATATTGTAGAATCCCTGTGAATGTGTGCTTGAAAAGATATATATATATATTGCCAGGAACTAATAGAACACTAAGTACATAATACATGTTGAATAACTATCCTCTCAAAGTATGAAAGAATATCAAAGGTAAATAAGACATGCCAAAATAAAAAGAATTGCCTTATGTCCTCCCTTAGAATATTTATTTGACTCTCAAATTAGAGTGACTAATTTCAGGCCATATTGATTGGATACTGTAGGTTTATTGTTATAAACATAAGCCAAAGTCTTTCTTATTCCCTATGCAATCCTGCTACCCAATGCTTTCTTAAACATTAATCCTCACCTAATCTATTACAGAGAAAACAGGGGCTGTGATTTCACTCAGTTTGTTATACCCTTATCTTCTCACTTCCAAATAGATCTACATGACCCATTCTTACCACCCTCTATCCTATCTTCGAGAGTTGTCTCCACCTGTCCATGATAAATTGCAATACCTGATTATGCTCTGGAAATCACTTAGTCCATCAGTTATTCATTTTTCTTCCCATGTCTCTAGTTTCCATCACCTCTTGCTTTTTTTCTTTAGGTTACAAACTTATTTAATATCTTTAAAAAATCACTCACAATGTGTGTGTGTTTATCTGAATCGAGGTCCAGACTCTTCTTTAAATAGCTAAAATTATTCAAAGGATTTGGTATATTGACTGATTCCAGTGTTTCAACATCTATTGATTTCTGAAAAGATGGAATTTTGGTGCTTCCTCTCAACACTACAGGAATGACTTTTGCAAAGCTCTCCGCTGTCTTCTATGAGACTTAACAGCATGAACATCTGCAATCATTATTCATAGCCTTTTTGCATATTTGAAGCTATTAATCTTCCTATCTCTGATCTTTTTTAGATGTTGTGACATCATTTTTATTTCTGATTCATTTCCTCTAAGTCTCCATCATCTTCCTGGAAATTCATATTTATCTCTCCTTGCTTCCATCATCCACTCCTTTCTGTAGCTCCTTGGTCATCTCTTCTACCCTCTGGCTTTAAATACCATTTGTATACTAATGGCTCTTAAAGCTGTGTCTCTACCTCTATTCTGTCTCTTGTGCCAAACTTATGGCTCAAAATCCATTTGGTATAAAAGTGAATCTATTCTATCTCACCAATTCTGTCCCCAAAAATTAGTTTGCTCCCTGTGTTGACTAATGTTATAACAATCTGTCCAGCTCTTCTGTTTGTACACATCTAGTCAGGCGTCAGTCTCTATCTTTTCAACATCCTAAATGTTACTCAAATCATTCTTCATTCTCGTTTTCTCTGCCTGGCCAATTCCCCATCTACTCTTGCCTAGACCATAGTAAAACAAGTCTTCTAACCGATCTCCTGTAGTTAACATTTTGCACTGCCATTGGCCACACCACTGCCATAGGATTCTTTCTGAAGCCCATATCTGATTACGCGGTCTCTTCTGGATGGCTTTTTTTTTTTTTTTTAATTTTTTTAATGGAGTCTCGCTCTGTCATCAGGTTGGAGTGCAGTGGCATCATCTTGGCTTACTGCAACCTCCACCTCCCGGGTTCAAATGATTCTCCTGCCTCAGCCTCCCCAGTAGCTGGGACTACAGGCTCACGCCACCACGCCCAGCTAATTTTTATATTTTTAGTAGAGACGAGGTTACACCACCATGTTGGTCAGGATGGTCTCGATCTCTTGACCTCGTGATCCACCTGCTTCAGCCTCCCAAAGTGCTGGGAATACAGGTATGAGCCACCACGCCTTGCCCCTGGATGCTTTTTAAAAGAGCAGAGGCAAAAGGCAGCACCTGCACTGGCAGCCTGGATGACCCTTCCCTCCACAGAATGTCAACTAATGTGTTTTAAAAAGTTGTTTTGAGTTGGGAAAGGGGAGAATTCCTTTTTCTGTCTTTAAAACCTATCTACTTAGTTGGAGATTTGGTTTTAATCATTGATATTAGAAGCTCCTTTCCCAAATTCCTCCTCCCAGGGTGCTCACCAGCCCGCCCACTCCCTTCCCCAGTTATAAATAGTCCGTTAGTCTCATGATTCTGCCTCCTGGGTTATAATTCTTGCCCACCTACTGGCAGGGCAAGTTGGCTCGTGCCTGTAATCCCAGCACTTTGGCAGGTTCAGGTGGGAGGATTGTTTGAGACCAGGAATTTGAGACCAGTTTGGGCATTATGTTGTCCATTGAGCAAGACTCCATCTCTACAAAAAATTAAAATAAAAAATTAGTCCTACGTGGTGGCACGCACCTACAGTCCTATCTACTCAGGAGCCTGAAGCAGGAGGACTATGTGAGCCCAGGAGTTGGAGGCTGTAGTGCACTATGATCTTGTCACTGCACTCCAGCCTGGTGACAGAGTAAAACTTTGTCCCTAAAAGACCAAAAAATTAATTAAAATTACATATATATATATATATATATACACACACACACACACACACACAGATAGATAGATATATATTACATGCCTATTCCCCAACTTAGTAGGTACTGGTAAATGCAAAGAGAAAGAATAAAATTGCTAAAAGTTATCACTGATATTGAAAATCACTGTATAATCACTAATGTATTTTCTGATAACCTGGAATAAATTCAGCCTCTTTTATGAAAGTAATAAAGTATAAAATCAATTATTATCTTGGATACTGCCTAACTCCCTAAAGAAGACTAAAGTGTGCAATCGTTAATATGTAAAAACAGCTAACTACAAAAAAAATGGATACATAAAGGATTTTAATTTTGTAAAACTAAATAACACAGAGTGGGTATTTATGAGTGGGTGACTAAAACAATATAAACAATTTGCTGAAAATAATTATCTTTGGGTGATTGGGTTATGATGATTTGATTTTATTGTTTTGCTGGTTTCTCTAAATGTTCTGCAAAGCTGTAGTAATTACATATTCTATAAAAGACACAATAAATGAGAAAGAAGACTTGAATAGAATACATGAACATATTTTCTTGATAACAGTGGTTATCTATGAGTGATAGGGTTGTGAATAATTTATATTCTCATCTTTATAATTATTTTGGTTTTCTATTGTTTATTGTTTATACATGAGTTATTGATAACTAAAATATATTTTATAATATAATTTTAAATTAAAGACATTAAATGTTATTTTCATATGAAAAGTTAGAAGGGTGTTCTCCAGGATTTCATGGAAAGCTAATTCTATGCTAGTAGGACTATCCAAATTGCTAACCGTTTTCCCCATAGTCTTAGAATTGTCCCTCCAAATCAATCACTGGAAAAAAGCTGAGGAATGAAAGAAAAGGCACTGAAAATGGTGAGTGCATGACTGGCTGGAGAATGTAAGTAGCCATGAGACTGCAGTGGGTATATAATAGCTACCTTCTCAGGTGCACCATGTTCTTGCTGGGCAATAATGCCTCAAGGCTGACTTCTGGAAACTGGAAACTGCTCAGCTGGCTCTTCTATGACTGACATTCACCTGCCATTGATCTCTCTCTATCTACCTCACAGGAGGCAGAGAGAAGTGGCTAATGGTTGTTCCCCAGGCTGGGATTTCTTCCTTATCTAAGCAACGCAAGATTGGATGTAGGAGATGAGGCTATATCTCAGTGTCACTCCTCCCAAGAAGAAGCAGCAGTGCTTTCTGCCTCGTGCCCAGTGACCCAAGAAACAAATCACATCCATTCTTTCCACGGTGCCCTCTTCTCCTTATTGCTTTCAGGCATGGCAGAACACCTTCAGATTCACACATAAATCTTTTCTAGATCTAAAGCACCGAAAAGCGATTCCCCATGGTGGGTTATCTGTGGCATATTGTCAACCTAGCCAAACTTCTCCATACCACTTAGCATGTAGATGGGCTATCACCCCAAAAGCTGAGCTGTTGAGTGATCAAGGAATGCAAATCAATCTTAGTGCTCAGCTTGAACACATAAACTAGAAAGTTGAGTTGGAAGTTGCATCAGTATATATGAACATTATATATTCACAGCATAATGTTCCTTATGCAACAGCATCAGGAAATTTACCTACCTATATAGATTATTTTTCTTATGACTGAAGACAAACACATTATGAGCATGAAAACTTTATCTTAAGCATTTTTTCTTGATTTTTCCCTCAAAACACAATACCCTGTTACAATAGCACACAGGGAGAATGTTAACCATTTAATGGACATAAAAGCATCATTCTCAGCTTCGATTTATGGACTAAGTTCTAAAGCATTGTACCTCCTTCACAGACTATTGAAAGAAAGAAATTTCACTTACTGTCACCACAGGCTTTAAAGTTTCTTAAGCCATGTATGTGACTGATGTGAAACGGTAATAACTCCAACTACCACTAAAGGGATGTTTTAGAGACTACCCCAGACACGTTGCTATTTTGAGTCAGTGCTAACTGGGGTGACCAGCTGTCCTGGTTTGCCACTACAGTTTGATTTCCTAGAATACAATTCTTTCAGTGCTGAGGCTGAATTATTCCCAGGAAAACAGGGATAAGTAGTCACTCTCATGTACACCAGTGGGGCACAGGAATGCTCATACCCAGGTACCCAGTGCTATTAGCTCCAAAGTGCAGAGCTGTGATCGTGGATTGCTTTCTGTTACTTAGTTAATTTTGTCTTTTTCGTTCGTAGGCAGTGCCCTTTTCCTCAACTATGATTTCTTGCACTGCTTGTACTAGCAGCTTCACTCACCGTTTTCTCTCCTAACCACTTTCACTCCCGCTGTTCCTCCTTTCTGCTCTTGCTTTGCTTTTTCCGTCTTCTCTTCCCTCTCACTTCTCCACACACTCCTTTTTGTTATTTGCTTGCACTTCTTATTTCCATCCACATCATTTCTCCTGCCTGTCTCATCCTTCCCTGAAGGAAGACTTTCTGCCGGTGAGATTCCTTCTGCCTTAACTTAGAGAAACTAACATGTGTGTCACATGCTGGGCTACTTTTGGCTTTCTTGCTATTTTCAGCCATACTCAATGTCCAAAGGATCTTTATTAATTAATTTTCCAAGGGTGTTGCTGCTGTAGTGATTGAGATTCTTCAAATAAGGGCATTCTCCAAAGTAAAGCCAACAAAATAGCAAGGTTTCACAAGTCACCGTAAGTGTTAAACAGAAAAGTGAACTCTTCATTAAGTTTGGGAAATAAGAAATTAAGCACATGGAAATGGATGTTTTATGGAAAGGTCTCTCAGACCCCGGGGTGTCCATTGTGGGTCACCATAGTGAATCTTGAAATTTCCTGATGTGCAGTTATGAAAGGTTGCATTGACCATCCCAGGACACCCCTCACCACACTGTCGCTGAAGCTCAGGGGTATGATGGCATTTTTTTCTGGAGGATAGTAGTAAAGTGACTGAGGAAGTAATGCCTTTTGCTAAATTACACAAAGTCTTTGAATCCGTGATGGATGGATTGCAAGCAGGTTTTCCAAATTCCTTTATCCAAGGGATGTCTTATAGGAGCAGTGTTTTGGGTACAACAATTTGGAAAAGAGATTATTGTACACATCAAAGCATATGTAAGGATTTCTTTTATTATTTGATCACTGTTATGATCTCATTCTTTAGTGGTTGGTTATATATTTGATAGAAAAAGCATAGTGCAGGGAGAACGTCACACATCCTTTTGAGTAGCCACAGGCATGAGAGGACATAATTCTCAATTATTTCCTATCCATTATGTGCCATCAAGTTTTCTATTAATTACTATGCAAATTTAGATGACCAAGCAGCTTTAAATGCAGGTAACGTGGGCAGCTGGTGTTACATATACTAACCCCTCTTCCAGGATCTCCGAGCATAGGATCTATATTATTCACTGTGGAGAGTTCTTCAAAGTGCCCCATAGCATTGTGTTTAAAACCCAGTGCTTTAAAACGCTTAACTCTGTTTAGTCAAGAGATTTCCCTCCTGTGTTCTAAGACAGTATTTTTATTTGTTAGTTTGTTTGTTTTTTGAGACAAAGTCTCACTGTGTTGCCCAGGCTGGAGTGCAGTGGTGCAATCTTGGCTCACTGCAAGCTCTGCCTCCTGGGTTCAAATGATTCTCCCACCTCGTCATCCCCAGGAGCTTGGACTACAGATGCCTGCCACCATGCCCAGCTAATTTTTGTATTTTTGGTAGAGACAGGGTTTCATCATGTTGGCCAGGCTGGTCTCAAACGCCTGACTTCAGGTAATCTACCCGCCTCAGCCTCCCAAAGTGCTGGGATTACGTGCATGAGCCACTGCACCCAGCCTAAGACAGTATTATTTCTAAAGAGCTAAGTTTCTCCTTTCCTTGGGCTTTCCAAACTTGTTTTGTTATGGAATAATAAATTAACAGTTTAATGTTTCTTCATTATAATATGTGGCATTGTTCATTTTGAAAACACAAGCATGATATATTTTGCTTCCTTTCAAATTTATTTCCTCTGTGCCAACTATCTGTAAAATGCCACCCTTTCTACTATACCGTGGCACTTCAGGACACTTTTTATACATAAGGAAAAAATATTTGCTCTTTACTGAAACAAAAATATATTTTGAAAGAATATTTATTAATCTCATTCTGAAATGATTTGAGAATAGTTCTGCCAGATATAGAGAGTTGGGTTAGTTTTCACATCCAGATTTCTCTAGTTTCATTGTTTTACGATAAAGTACTTGGGAATACTTGGGAAGAAACTATTATTTACAATTTGTTTATAAATTTAGTATGAATTTATAACTATTATATGAGAAGCTTATCTCTTTAGAAATAGTACTGTCTTAGAACACAGAGGAGGAAAATCTCTTGGCTAAACAGAGTTAAGGTGTACGGAACAGATGGGTCATCAATATTTCATATTCAGAGCTCCAAGTGCTTTATAAATATTAGCACAATATTCACAATATCTCTCTTGGGCAAGAAAGTGGCAAACACAATTCAATAATCCATTTCACAATTTGGAAAACTGAACCACTTAGCATCTTATTTTTTGACTCTTTGTTGAGAAACATTATCTGCAGAGATGAGCATTGGACAGAAAGTTAGGAACAGGTCCATGAGAATCTGATGAAAGATTCAAAAGAAGGAGGATGCACATGCTCACAACGGAGTGATACCTCTTTAGGAAGGCCCTAAGTGATGGTCATGGGGAGCTTCCTAAAATACGGTGACTTAATCTTACCACAAGAGTGTGAGTCAGTGGGTCTAGGATATAGCCCAGTAATGGGTGGAAATGAAGCAAGTTTGCGTGTGATTCTCTCCATGACCCCAAAGTTTGAAAACCACGCCTGTCGAGAAAGGGGGCACTGGGCATGGTGCTTATGTTCAGTGACAAACTTGGAGAATGAGCACGTGACGTGACCTTACAGCAGAGCTACAGCGAAGGGACTTCCCTGAGCTAGTTGAGGCAAGGCTGCGGCAAGTGTTTTACACAGCCATTACTTTCCCTTCATTTGTGAAGGAGAACAAGGTTAAGAACAAAGGGAGGAGACTGCTGGGGATGCTTCTAAGGCCAGAGATCAGCATGGTTTTCATTTCAACACAGACCTGGGAGGAAAATGGGCAAACACACCACCACCGCTGTGAGTTTGTGGTCCTGTAGGAAGGTCAGCCCCAGTGAAGCGGCTAACACTGTCTGGTGTATATAACCTGGGGTTCATTGTCATGCATCAAGGAAGAATTCTGGACATGAACACATGTGAATAGGTTAAGGAGTGGAAAGTTTAACAGACAGAAGAAAGGAAAGAGGAGTGCAGTTCCTTGCGAAAGACAGAGAGACGTATAAAAAAAGGGAGGCAGTGGACTGCAGCTGATTTTACAGGCAGGCTGCAGAAGGTGTTGTCTGATTTACATAGGGCTCACAGATTGGTTCCATCAGGTATGACATCTACATAGTGCGTGGGGGAAGTCTAGTTGCCCCACCCTAACTTTCTTATGCAAATGTTCTTTCCAATGAATCAGCACCACCTTGTCTGCTCCTTTACAGTACGCGTGGCTGGCAAAGAAGGGAAGACGGAGCCACCATTTCCAAAATGTCTAGTCCTTAGTTCCTGCTGGCATTCACCCATGCGAGCTCCCAGACTGCAGGCTCCACTTTGTTAGAAAATGACTTGGGGCTGCTTTTCATTAAAAAGAAAAGCCTTACCAAGGACTCCCATGCCCTTGCTATCTGCCTACGTAATTCCTTCTTAACTCTTGTATCATCAGGGAAGCCTTCCTGAAGATGTGATTCCCCCTGAGGAATGGGAATTCTTCAGCCTCAGGTGTGTCCCTGCCAGTTTGTGCTTTTCCCAGCAGAAATCATCCAGGACTGAAGCATTATACGGGCTGCATGAATGGGTGAGATGTCCAAATGGGAATCTTCCTGAAGCACTTACAACCCGAAAACACGGCAAGCACGCCACACACTCCCACCATCTAAAACACAGGCTGTGTCATTCTGTTTTGAGTGCTATATTGCAAGACCTGAGACTGGGTAATTTATGAAGATGAGAGGTTTAATTTTCTTACATTTCTACAGGCTGTACAGGAAGCGTGGTGCTGGCATCAGCTTCTGGTCAGGCCTCAGGAAGCTTCTACTTATGGTAGAAGGTAAAGGGGGAGCTGGCATGCTACATGTGAAAGTGGGCACGAGAGAGAGAAGTGAGAGTTCCCAGACTCTTTTTTTTTTTTTTTTTGAGACAGGGTCTTGCTTCTGTTGGCCAGGCTGGAGTGCAGTGGCATAATCTCGGCTCACTGCAACCTTGGATTCCCGGGCTCAAGTAATTCTCCTGCCTCAGCTTCCCGAGTAGCTGGGATTACAGGCATGTGCCACCATGCCCAGCTAATTTTTGTATTTTTAGTAGAGACAGGGTTTCACCATGTTGGCCAGGCTGGTCTCGAACTCCTGACCTCAGGTAATCCACCCACCTCGGCCTCCCAAAGTGCTGGAATTACAGGTGTGAGCCACCGCACCTGGCCCTCGAGTTCCCAGAGTCTTTTAAGCAACCAAATCTCCTGTGAACTCTGAAGTCACTCAAGTCATTCATGAGAGGTCTACCTCTTGATCCAAATACTTCCCACCAGATCCTGCATCCAACACTGGGGATCACATTTCAACATGAGATTTGGACAAACATTCAAACCATCACAGGCCTTGTAAAGAGATGACCAAAAATGGGATTTGTGACCCTAGGCCTGGCATGTGGTTAAAAGAGTAAACCTGAGGGCCTTTTGTAGACAGTCCTTGGAGGATTGTGTCTCAGCTAGGAGAGGAAGGTTTCATTGTGAGGCCATGACCCAGGTTTCTCAAAGTACCTGAAGCACTCCAGCAGGGACATGGGGACAGGGGCCATGGCTGGAGAAGCCTCAGGAGAGCGCTCTGTGGCCAGAACTGCTTCACTGATACAGCACAGCCTGGGGCAGTGTTGAGGCCTTTCTCTCCCAGCCTCTGCTCAGGCCATTCAAGGTCTCAGCTGAGAGTGAGGAAGAATCCTATAATAAACTTCTTATGATATGCGTTTAAATGCAAACAGCCTTGTGTGGTATGGAGCTGTGAACCTATAGAAATGAACCCTTAATGACTCAAGAGTGTGGGATTGTCTTGTGGACCCTGCCACTCAGCTCAATAACTGCAGACTTGTCCCGAGCTTAGGGCCTCACTGGCTCTTTGTTTCTCTCTATATAAAATGAGGCCCATTGGGTTAAGTTTTGACTCTCAAAGCTTGTTGGCAAACCAGAACTGTGACAATAACCTGAGGGTAGAGCTTGGAAATCAAGGACTTAAAAATCTCTTCCGTTGGCTTTGGGTACCTTGAAGGTAAGCAGCCCTAAGGCTACTTCCCACACTCAAATTCTATCAATTCTTTAATCAGCCCACCTTCCCAATCAACAGATTACACAGAGCCTGGCGCTGAGGACGACAGGACATAAGCTGAGAAGGTCTGGTTAGTGGAGGTGAATCTGAGCACAGCCCTCCCAAGTTAGGGTAGGTGTGGGGGTGGTGCCAGAGGCAGGTGTGGTTAGAGATGAGTAGAAAAAGTTACCTCTGTCTCCCCAGGACCACGTGTTTCGTAGTGTTTAAAAAAAAAATCAGGGAAATAAGATGGTGGCCTAAAGTTTTGAGAGAAAAGAACATACTTTGTGTTGGCTATGCTGTACTTGAAGCACCAGCAAGATATCCAGGAAAAAAAAAATACTTTTTTTTTTTCTGAGATGTTGTCTTGTTCTATCACCCAGGCTGGAGTGCATCGGCATGATCTTGGCTCAATGCAGCCTCCACCCACCTCCCCAGTTCAAGTGATTCTCCTGCCTCAGCCTCCCAAGTAGCTGGGATTACAAGCATGCACTACCATGCCGGACTAATTTTTGTATTATTAGTAGAGACAGGGTCTTCCCATATTGGCTAGGCTGGTCTCAAACTCCTGACCTCAAGTGATCTGCTCACCTCAGCCTCCCAAAGTGCTGAGATTACAAGTGTGAGCCACCGTGCCTGGCCAAAACATTACTTTTGAAAGGCTTAATCATCTGGTTAAAGATTGCACACCGAGGCACAAAATATTCTAAATAAGTCTGGAGAGGTGTCTGGGTAGTTGACATGAAACTCTATCCTGTGCCCACCAGAGACTAATCCAAGTTATAAAGGCTATACTTTCAGTGCAACAAATATTTATTGAGTTCCTACTATATGTGAGAGACAGACCAGCTGTGAGGTACCCTGGCCCTGCCCTCAGTAAGCTGACAATCTGGTGGATGATACAGCTGTGCAGGGTGTAGGTGCATCATTCCACTGTTGCAATGACTACAACCTAAATGCAATGGCGGAGAGAAGGCTGTAACCCAGGCTGCATAGGGCCAGAGAGCCTTCTGTGCCGTTGTTGCTTTTCTTCCCTTTTTGTCACGGTCTTTGATGTGCATGTCTCTCAAGCTTTGGACTCTCAAAGTTTGTTGACAAACAAGTTTGGGTGCTAACAAAACGACCAAGAACTTCAGGACCAGCTCACACTATGAGTCTTATAAGAGAAGTTTTGCATTTCCCCTTTCTTTTCACAAAGCCACTAAATTGCCCAAAACTCATGGGTTAGAATTACAATTTGGAAACTCCTTGGGCAATTCAGAATCCCTATGAATGTTGTATGTCATTGAACACTGATAGGAATTTTCAGTTGGTGAGAATTTCTGCTAGGCTGACAGCAAGCTATCTGTAGCATCCGTGAATTGGTAGCCTGTGTTTTTCTAATCCCCTTTTCTCAGACAGGTTAGCTCTTCAAATCTCTGGGCTTTCCACACAGGTGTCTGCTCTTGATGCTTGCCTCACACAAAATCATATCACATCTCCTCACTGGGTCTTGAACTGTATCCTGTAGTCTTAACGTCTGAAACACCAGTGAGTCCCCATAAGGTCAACATTCACTTATATTCTTTTTTTTTTTTTTTTAGACGGAGTCTGTCTCTCTCACCCAGGCTGGAGTGCAGTGGCACCATCTCAGCTCACTGTGCCCTCTACCTCCCAGGTTCAAGTGATTCTCCTGCCTCAGCCTCCCATGTAGCTGGCAATACAGGTGTTGCAGGAATCGGGAGACTGGAGAGACCAGATGGGTGGAACAGGAGGATTTTATTTAGGTGGCTGCTGGCTTAGCAGATTAATATCCAGAGGCTGAGCAACAAACGAAGACAGGGCTTGACTTTTATTCATGCAATCGAAGGGGGGTGGCTTGCCAGAGGTGTGAAACTTGTGGGGTGGGGAAAGCAAGCTTACTGAAGCAGAACAAAGGCAGTTAATAAAACTGTGACAGGTTCCTAACTCAAGCTTACGTATGACTCTTGCTATGCAGGCCAGGTGGCTGTTATTTAGGGTTGCTCAAGATGCCTGCACAGCCTTATCTCATGTCCTTCACTATGGCGCCCAGATGGCTGCAATCTAAGCTTGCTTAAGCATGTCTCATTACCTCCACAGTGCTACAGAGACGTACGGACACTAGTTACATAAAACAGAAATCTATAAACTCATAAAACTTGCAGAGCAGCATATAATTGGATGGAGTAGCGAGGGATTCAAGGGGGAAGCTGGTCTTACCAAAGAAAAGAGGGAAAATTTGTTTTTCCTCTCACATGTCTTGCTTCACAGGCACATGCCACCATGACTGGCTAATTTTTTTTTTTTTTTTTTTTTT
Organism: Mandrillus leucophaeus; assembly: GCF_000951045.1. Classification (NCBI taxonomy): domain Eukaryota; kingdom Metazoa; phylum Chordata; class Mammalia; order Primates; family Cercopithecidae; genus Mandrillus; species Mandrillus leucophaeus. The sequence continues at coordinate 1,291,420 of NW_012102821.1, forward strand.
TTTTTTTTGAGACAGGGTTTAACCAATTGGCCAGGCTGGTCTTGAACTCCAAACCTTCAATGATCTGCCTGCCTCAGCCTCCCAAAGTGCTGGGATTACAGGTGTGAGCCACCCCACCTTGCCTCATTTATATTCTTTATCAGTTTTAGTTCCTTTTTTGTTTCTAGCACTTGGAAATTATCTATCTATCTATTTATCTATCTAAGCATGAATATAAACAAAAGTACCATACAGAGCTGTGTTTAAAGTTTAGACTTGATGATTCTTATGTTTGAAACCTGGCACTGCTATTTACTTCTCTATTTTGGACAATTTATTTCTATGCTTAAGTTTGCTCATCATGGAGTTGTTTTTAGATAAACTCTCTTTGTTGTGGAGCAATGTTAGGTTTATAGGTAAGTCTCAAACATAGTACAGAGAATTCCTTATACCCAACACTGAGTTTCTCCAATTGTTAACATCTCACATTAGCATGTACATTTTCTGTCGCACAGCCCCATCCTGAATCCCATGTTATATTTAGTCCTTATGTCTTCTTAGGCTCCTCTTGGCTGTGACAGGTTTCTTAGATTTACCTTGTTTTTGGTGAACTTGACAATTTTGAGGAGGGCCAGTCTAGTATTTTGTAGAATGTCCCTGAGTTTGAGTTTTGTTGATGTGCTTCTCATGATTAGGCTGCTGTTATGGGATTTTCTCAGAGGAAGACCACAGAGGTAAAGTGCCATTTTCATCATGTCACATCAAGGGTACACACCAAAAGCATGACTGATCACAGTCGATGTTGACCTTGATCATGTGGCTGAGGCAGTGTTTAAGGTAATGTGGTATACAAGATGGGATCATGGGACAGAGAAAGAACATTAGATAAAAACTAAGAAAATCTGAATAAAGAGTAGACTTTAGCTTAGAATAATGTGCTATATTGGCTCATTCATTATGATAAATATACCATACTAGAGTAAAATGTTAATAATAGGAAAACTCAAGTGGGTTTTTGGGATTCTCAGTATTGTCTTTGCAACTTTCTTGTACTCCAAAGCTGTTTTACATTTTTGAAAGTTATAAATAAATAAATAAAATTATGAAGAAAAGAAAAACTTACTGTGTTTTATCTTTTTAACCCTTCCCTTTCCCAAAACCCCTGGCAACCACTCATCTATTTTCAGTCTCTATTGTTTTGTTTTTTAAAGAATGTCATATGATTGGAGTCATGCATTCTATAGCCTCTTCACACATATTTATTTCACTTAGCAATGTGAATTTAAGATTCTTCCATTTTGTTATATGGATTGATAGCTCACTCCTTTTATTGATAAATAATATTCATTTTATGAATTCTATCCATTCATCTACTGATGGACATCTTGGATTCCTCCAGTTTTTTACAATTATAAAATATTTGCATGAAGATGTTTCTGTGGACACAAGTTTACAAACAAGTCGGAAAAATACCTAGGAGCACAATTGCTGGATCATATGCCAGTAGTATGTTTAGCTTTGTAAGAAGCTGCCAAACAGTCTTCCAAAGTGGCTGTGTCATTTTGCTTCCCCACCACCAATGATGGTAAGTTCCTGTTGCTCCACATCCTCTCCAGCAACTGATATTGTCAGTTTTTTGGATTTTAGCCATTCTAAAAGGAGTAAGATTGTATTTCATTGTTATTTTCATCACAGGCATTTAATGAGAACTGAATGTGATTGCCATTTAGTTAATTTTTCCTCCTATTACAGGATTTATGTGTTGCAGTTATTATATTTTATCCAGGATTTCTGTGTGTATTAGTAGACTGAGTCCCATCTACATCAACTCAGTTCACCATGGAGATATCATTTCATTTCATGAAATCTTTTGCTGCTCATTTAACATGAACTTAAGGCGATTTCTCAGAGCTAATTCTCATGTTTCTGTACAAGTTATTATTTCAGAGACAGACACATTCCAAATTAAACATGAGGGATATTTGCTATTGATATGATACCCAGCTGTCTAAAAGCTTATCTATAAATGTTTGCTGGGTATTCTAATGAGCACAGTAAACATTCGTGTGTGTGTGTGTGTGTGTGTGTGTGTGTATGCCTAATTTATTCTATCTTCTTTCCTCACTCATTTGTCTTGAATTGAGTGATTTAAACTTGACATAAGTACTCAGGCTTCTGAAGATTATTCAGGTGAATTACACATAAGCAACTTGGAGACAAGTGACACCGCCAAATCTGCCTGCCAACATGTTGATGCAATGAATGTCGCCCTTGTCTTTTCGTAGTTTGTGATGAGTCATCACCTCATCATTACAAAATGACTGAGTTTGCTAAATATGCCATCTTGTCGCTGAGGTTTTGATTTAGTTGTAGTTAGTGCAATACATTACACTACATGTTCATCCCTTATTGAAATTGGCATCATCACAACTATCATATTGTTTTCTATATTTTTACTTGAACAATCATTTTTTAATACTCTCTGTCAAGCCAAGTTTTAATCAACAACCTCAGGCTTCTGTTGAGAGAGATAGGATGTAGATTTTATCTGCCTACATTAAAGAAATGGGAAAATTGTGACAATGTAAAGCATTCAGAATAAAACAGCATACTCTGCAAGTTTTGGGGGTTAATGATTATGAACATTCCTTATCCATAACATGAGATGGGGAAGAAATGGATCAATAATATGAGTTGCTGCTGTTAGCCATGCCAAAGCAGTGGTGTGGGAAATTCTTGTTGACCTCTCAAGGGGAAAACAGATGAAAGCAATCCTCTGGTCCACTGTAGCCAAATAGATGTGGGAAATTTTGTGTGTCTCCAAAGTTAATGGAAAGGCTAACTTTTTCTGCGGTATCAAGACAGATCTGTAATAGAGAGTAAAGGGTAAATGTAGAGTCTTACAAAACTTTATATCCATAGGAATTCATACTCTCTCTCCATTAAATTCAGAGTCATGGGTTCCTTGTGTTTCAAAAAGCACATAGCCAGCATTATCTTTGCAATTTTCTTGTATGGGGAAGAAACCATAGAAGAGGCAGCTTGGATGAGAGAATTATGGTTACTGTATTATGGGTAATAATTAAATCATTCTATTTCAGAAAATAAGATGAACTTTATTAAAGGACTGAAGCCAGGAGATAATCTACTCGGAAATAATATATAAATAAATTATTAGAAAACAAAAGATAACCAACAAAGCACTGATAAAACTGCATCAACTGTCATCCATGTGGAATAGCACCAATTCACATAAATATTGTTAAAGTGAATAGATCAAAAGCTGAAAATATAGAGGGAATTTCTTTTCCAGGGAATGGTGTAAGCTGAGTTGGAAGAATTCAGTCTGTTATGCTTGAAGTAAGATCATTTTTTTCTTACATATGCACTTTCTGAATTAACTCTAACACTGCTGAGTTAGTAAAGAAATCTTTGAAGAAAGTGACTAACATTCTTGTTTTTAGAGTTTGAGTGGCCTACTTTGGACCCAAGTACATGTATAACAAATGAAAAAAACAATATGTGAAGGCAGTATTACAGTTGAGATTTTGAACACACCATACCCCAGAAAATCTAATTTATGATTCCTGTGGTAACAGTAGCTCTGCCACGCTGCACATTATAGTAATCACTGCAGTGAACACTATAGTTACAGCTGCAAGATATTTGGGGCTGTAGCAGTTTATTTTCCATTGCTTGAGATAATTTCAAAAAAAATTCTCATTTGGGGCTCTGCTTTTAAAGTTTGTTTCTATTGAATGGTGGTGAATAATATTGGAAAGTAAGAGAAAAAAATAGTTCAAAGATTCTGGTGAAAGGGAAGCTTGAAAAAAGTAGTTTTCTTTAGTGGTCAACAATAAATAATATACAATATATACACACACACCCACACACACACATATGTAAGGTACTGTGAGATTATAAATTGGTTTAAAAAAGCGTTTCCCCCTAGTTATATGCAAGGGACTGTGAGAGTGTAAATTAGTTTAAAAAAGTGTTTCCCCCAGTCACACAGAGTTTATATATACATGCTCACACAAGAAATACACACACACACACACACACACACCTGCTAGAATGTAAAATGTAGTAAGTAGTCCATCCATTCAACTTTGTTGAACTAATAAACCAACTAAGATAATAGCACTCAAAAATATTTCAGGAGTTCAAAGAGGAAACTCATAACTTTTGCCTATATCTTCACAGAGAAGCTAGATATCATGTTTAGGAAGGTGGGACTTGAGTATAAAGTTAGATTCGCAGCGTCACCACCAATTAGACTGTGACTTTTGCAAGTGAATGGACACTGTCAGTTGCTTTTCCACTCCCCATCTCCTCCTCCCTAACAGAATGCCAAATGACTTTGGATATCCACCTTCCTCCAAGGGATATCAGAGAAGGATGACACACCCAGAGCTATTGGTATAAACTATTTAGCGAAAGTCAGCCAACATATCCTACCCTTTCACTCTGGAGTGCTCTAGCCAGGAGCATTTTATCCAGTTGTTGCCAATGGGAAATTAGGTAGCTCTATAGGAGGAGGTTCTAAGAAAAGGTCCTTGACCCTAAGTCATGGGCCCAGGGATAGATAGTCTCTGTCTTTGCGTTGGACATTGCAATTCCAGCTGGGCTGACTGAACCAGCCTGAAAATCCAGTGAACACAAAGGATGTCAGAGGAGAGAGAAGGAAAACCTAGCGTGGTTATGCACATCATGAGCCTCATAATCAGTTCTAAGATGTTGCCTTCTCCTGATCTTACCATTATGGAAAATATTAAGTTCCTTGTTTTTAAGTCAATTTAAGTAAGAGTTTTCTATTACTGATTGCCAAAGTCATCCTTCCTGATAATGTAAGTCACCAAACTCTCTGAGTTTTAATTTCCTCGTGTATTAAATATACTTGAAAATGTCCTGTCTTCCAGAAAAATC
>NW_012102821.1:1297812-1300373 GCF_000951045.1 Mandrillus leucophaeus
CTTTTCCAGGGAATGGTGTAAGCTGAGTTGGAAGAATTCAGTCTGTTATGCTTGAAGTAAGATCATTTTTTTCTTACATATGCACTTTCTGAATTAACTCTAACACTGCTGAGTTAGTAAAGAAATCTTTGAAGAAAGTGACTAACATTCTTGTTTTTAGAGTTTGAGTGGCCTACTTTGGACCCAAGTACATGTATAACAAATGAAAAAAACAATATGTGAAGGCAGTATTACAGTTGAGATTTTGAACACACCATACCCCAGAAAATCTAATTTATGATTCCTGTGGTAACAGTAGCTCTGCCACGCTGCACATTATAGTAATCACTGCAGTGAACACTATAGTTACAGCTGCAAGATATTTGGGGCTGTAGCAGTTTATTTTCCATTGCTTGAGATAATTTCAAAAAAAATTCTCATTTGGGGCTCTGCTTTTAAAGTTTGTTTCTATTGAATGGTGGTGAATAATATTGGAAAGTAAGAGAAAAAAATAGTTCAAAGATTCTGGTGAAAGGGAAGCTTGAAAAAAGTAGTTTTCTTTAGTGGTCAACAATAAATAATATACAATATATACACACACACCCACACACACACATATGTAAGGTACTGTGAGATTATAAATTGGTTTAAAAAAGCGTTTCCCCCTAGTTATATGCAAGGGACTGTGAGAGTGTAAATTAGTTTAAAAAAGTGTTTCCCCCAGTCACACAGAGTTTATATATACATGCTCACACAAGAAATACACACACACACACACACACACACCTGCTAGAATGTAAAATGTAGTAAGTAGTCCATCCATTCAACTTTGTTGAACTAATAAACCAACTAAGATAATAGCACTCAAAAATATTTCAGGAGTTCAAAGAGGAAACTCATAACTTTTGCCTATATCTTCACAGAGAAGCTAGATATCATGTTTAGGAAGGTGGGACTTGAGTATAAAGTTAGATTCGCAGCGTCACCACCAATTAGACTGTGACTTTTGCAAGTGAATGGACACTGTCAGTTGCTTTTCCACTCCCCATCTCCTCCTCCCTAACAGAATGCCAAATGACTTTGGATATCCACCTTCCTCCAAGGGATATCAGAGAAGGATGACACACCCAGAGCTATTGGTATAAACTATTTAGCGAAAGTCAGCCAACATATCCTACCCTTTCACTCTGGAGTGCTCTAGCCAGGAGCATTTTATCCAGTTGTTGCCAATGGGAAATTAGGTAGCTCTATAGGAGGAGGTTCTAAGAAAAGGTCCTTGACCCTAAGTCATGGGCCCAGGGATAGATAGTCTCTGTCTTTGCGTTGGACATTGCAATTCCAGCTGGGCTGACTGAACCAGCCTGAAAATCCAGTGAACACAAAGGATGTCAGAGGAGAGAGAAGGAAAACCTAGGGTGGTTATGCACATCATGAGCCTCATAATCAGTTCTAAGATGTTGCCTTCTCCTGATCTTACCATTATGGAAAATATTAAGTTCCTTGTTTTTAAGTCAATTTAAGTAAGAGTTTTCTATTACTGATTGCCAAAGTCATCCTTCCTGATAATGTAAGTCACCAAACTCTCTGAGTTTTAATTTCCTCGTGTATTAAATATACTTGAAAATGTCCTGTCTTCCAGAAAAATCCGTGCAAAATACTGTGAATTAAAAGGCATTGTACAAATACAAGGCAAACAAATTGACTTTCATATATTTATACCCAGTGATGTGCTATAGTCAGCATTTACCAGCTTACAGAAAGCCCATTTTCAAATGTTTAGGAACCCTGCAAACTCATTGACATCACATACATTAAAATCAGCCATTCTCTAGTACGGATACAAAACAATTTGCTTATCCATTCACCTGTTGATGCATATTTAGTTTTTTATTTTCAGTCTGGGCTATTACAAATAAAGCTCTACAAACGTTTATGTAAAGCCCTCTGCATAGACACATGTTTCCATTTCCCTTGAGTAAAAAGCTAAGAGTAGAACGACTAGATCATATTTTCAGTCAATGATTTACTTAATGGAAACTGCCAAATTGGTTTCCAAAATGGTTGTGCCGTGTTATATTCCCTTCATCAATAAATGGGAGTTCCAATTTCTTTACATCTTAGACAACAGCTGAAATCTTTAGTTTTTTGAAAAAAAGTTTTAGCCATAATAATGAATATATAGAGGTATCACATTGTGGCTTATATTTGTATTTCTCCAATGATTAATGATGTCAAACATATATTTATAAGTTTATCTGGTACCGGTCTTTGAAGGTTCAAGCTTTTGCCCATTTTTGGGAGTTGTTTCTGTTTTTATTATTGAGTTAGGAGAGTTTGTTAATACATCCTCAATATAGATTCTTTATGAAATGACATTTTCTCCCAGTCTGTAGCTTGCCTTTCATTTTTAAAACACAGTGTCTTTCAAACAGTAAAAAGTTTAATTTTGGTAAGAATAATTTTATTCTTCTTTTGTGACTCATGATTTTTATGTCACATAAACTGTTTATGAAGTTTTTATATGCCCCAGAGTTGCAAAGTCTTGTTCATATTTCCTTCTATAATTATTATATTATAATGAT
>NW_012102821.1:1301990-1304724 GCF_000951045.1 Mandrillus leucophaeus
CATGGATGCAGCTGGAAACCATCATTCTCAGCAAACTATGGCAAGAACAGAAAACCAAACACCGCATGTTCTCACTCATAGGTGGGAGCGATCTGTCTTAAGGGCGTGTTCCTGCTGCCCTTAACTAGCCCAACCTATTCAGTTAATTCGGCCCGTCCCTTCATTTCCCATAAGGGATACTTTTAGTTAATTTAATATCTATAGAAACAACGCTAATGATTGTTTTGCTATTAATAAATAAATACACAGGTAAATCTCTGTTGGGGGCTCTCAGCTCTGAAGGCTGTGAGACCCCTGATTCCCCACTTCACACCTCTGTATTTCTGCGTGTGTGTCTTAATTCCTCTAGCGCTGCTGGGTTAGGGTCTCCCTGACTAAGTTGGTCTTGGCAATAAACCATACCAAAACTTAATTGCTTACAACAAGAGCTGGTTATTGAGCTCAGATTTATGTAGGACAATTCTTTTCACTACATTCTATCAGCTGATCTCTGATGAGATTATTCATGCAGTTTAGCTGGGGGCTAGACTGACAAGGATGGTCTCAGCTAAATGTCTGGTATTTGGCAGGTAGTACTAAGGGCTGATTGACAGACAGTTAGGACACATGTCTTCTCCCCCTGTGACCACTCATCTTCCATCAGGCTAGTTCAACTTTTCAGGGCTCTAAATTTAGCAAGAAAACATACCCTGATTCTCAAGCACTTTGTAAGTCTCTGACTGCATAACACTTGATATTGTCCCGTTGGCCAAAGCAAGACATGTCCCCATCCAGATTTAAAGGTGGAGATGTAGACTTTCTTTATTCATGGAGCTAGAAACATTTTTAGCCATTTTTGTAAATTATCATGTCTTCTTATCCATATATAGTCAAATGCATATATATTCATACATATTAACACATATTCACATATACTAATTTCCTTTCCAAAGAAAAGAAAGCAAAGTAATTGAAGATAAATCTGAAATAACATTGCCTGCATAAACAAATAGAAATAATGTCTTATTTGAGTTTTAAAAATAAGATAGAATACAAGAGCAACATGCAAAAAATACACTAGAATCATAAGAATATTCTCACATATTGTCTACTAAGCCTTTTATAGGTAATATAATTTCATTTTTATATGTATAATCAGTGTCCTGATTATTTATTGAGTAGTCCACTGCTTCCTGAGTGATCTGAAATGCCATCTCTGTCACAATTCAAGTGTGTACTATAAATGTGGGCTTCTGTTTCACTAATTTAAAAATTCCTTTAGATTATGAAATCTTCTGAAGTGTAAGTGTGCATTCTATTCCATTAATTTCTACTCTTATTTATTTCCTTCTTTCTTTGCATTCATCTCCTTATTTTTCCAATACATTATCTCATTAATTTTATGCTTTTTCAAATAACATAGATTTACAGTATATATTTCTGAATTCTATGTTATCCATATTCTCCAAGTCATTTGTGTATAAATTTTAAAACTGTTTAATTACACAATGTTCTAAATTTTACTATGATTTCTCTTATTATTTAAAGTTCTACACATATACAGGTTTACTAGTTTTAAAAACACTTTTCTAATTTAATTAGATTATTTTCTGAGAATGAGTTTGGATGGTATAGCAACACTTCAAAATTTATTAAGACTAACTTTTATATATGTTTCTTATTTGCTTGAGAATAACATTATGTATCATCTATATAATACAGTTGATTTTGTTAATCTTATCAAATGTGGATAGAAATAAATGGCTAGATAGAGGTATTCAATATTCTGTAAGTCAGGAAAACAGCTTCATGGTTTGTTCTTAAAATCTTTTCATGTTCTAGTAGATTTATTTTTTACTTTCAATTACTGAGAGAGGCATGTAAAAATCTTTCATAATCATAATTGTGACTTTTTCCATCTTTACTTTAAATCTGTCTGTTTTCACTTCGTATGTTTTCAAGTTGGTCATACAGGTTTAAAACTATCGTATCTTTTTAAACAATGGAAACTTTAATGGTATGTGTTGACCTTCCCTGTCATTATTCATGCATTTACATTAAATCTATCTCTTCAGATGCTAATATAGTTGCTCCAGTTACTTATAGTTAATATTTGTAAGCTATACCTTTTCTGTGTTTTAACTTTGAATATGTATGTCTCTTTCCAACAAAATAAATTTATAAAATCCATTCTGGTAATCCTGGTCTTTTAAATAGAAAGTTTGGTCTCTTTAGATTTATAACAATTACTGATCTATTTAGAATTATTCTTGCCATCTTATTATGTTTTTGCTATTTGTCTCACTAATTTTTGTCTTTTTCTTAGTTTCTTAACTGACGTACTTTGTTCTTTGCTTTTTCTCATTCAATTGCTTTTTTTTTCTATATGCTTAGAAGCTGGTATATTCTGTATATTCTTTTAGTGATTACTCTAGCAAATTTAACACTCATGCTTACTAGGTCCAGTATTTGCATTCTACTTAAGAAGAATTTAAGTTTAGAACCCTTAATTCTAGTCATCCCCCACTTATTTGTCATTGTCTAGTGTTTTCTTGGTGATCTGTTTATTTTCTCACAGATTATACATTGCCATTATCGCTTTATAATGTCAATATTTGTTATTTACCACAACAGAGTAGTAAGCAGTGGTGTCTGCAGGCATGTTGCCTGGTTGCGAATCCCCTGCCACTTATAAATTCTGTCATCGTAAGACAAGTTAAACTTGTTTAATAATAGAATCTTACTCATAGGATGG
>NW_012102821.1:1304774-1306332 GCF_000951045.1 Mandrillus leucophaeus
AGCTTCATGGTTTGTTCTTAAAATCTTTTCATGTTCTAGTAGATTTATTTTTTACTTTCAATTACTGAGAGAGGCATGTAAAAATCTTTCATAATCATAATTGTGACTTTTTCCATCTTTACTTTAAATCTGTCTGTTTTCACTTTGTATGTTTTCAAGTTGGTCATACAGGTTTAAAACTATCGTATCTTTTTAAACAATGGAAACTTTAATGGTATGTGTTGACCTTCCCTGTCATTATTCATGCATTTACATTAAATCTGTCTCTTTAGATGCTAATATAGTTGCTCCAGTTACTTATAGTTAATATTTGTAAGCTATACCTTTTCTGTGTTTTAACTTTGAATATGTATGTCTCTTTCCAACAAAATAAATATGTAAAATCCATTCTGGTAATCCTGGTCTTTTAAATAGAAAGTTTGGTCTCTTTAGATTTATAACAGTTACTGATCTATTTAGAATTATTCTTGCCATCTTATTATGTTTTTGCTATTTGTCTCACTAATTTTTGTCTTTTTCTTAGTTTCTTAACTGACGTATTTTGTTCTTTGCTTTTTCTCATTCAATTGCTTTTTTTTTCTATATGCTTAGAAGCTGGTATATTCTGTATATTCTTTTAGTGATTACTCTAGCAAATTTAACACTCATGCTTACTAGGTCCAGTATTTGCATTCTACTTAAGAAGAATTTAAGTTTAGAACTCTTAATTCTAGTCATCCCCCACTTATTTGTCATTGTCTAGTGTTTTCTTGGTGATCTGCTTATTTTCTCACAGATTAGACATTGCCATTATCGCTTTATAATGTCAATATTTGTTATTTACCACAACAGAGTAGTAAGCAGTGGTGTCTGCAGGCATGTTGCCTGGTTGCGAATCCCCTGCCACTTATAAATTCTGTCATCTTAAGACAAGTTAAACTTGTTTAATAATAGGATCTTACTCATAGTATGGTAATAAGGATTAAATGAACTAAAACATGCTTATAGAAATTATCTGGTGCATAATTGCCCAATAGGGATTAACCACTGGCTTTGGTATCTACATTACTTCCTGTAACTCAGACTTTTCACAGAGGTTCATTTACTCTTCTCCTGAAATACATTCTTTACAAATTCCCATGGAGAAGATTTTTCGGTGATTCTTCAGGTTTTATCTGTCCAAACACGCATTTATTTTACAATTCTGAAAGAAAGACCACTGTGAATAGAATTTTAGGTTGACGCTCTTTTCTCTGAGTGCATTGAAGATTGTATTACACCACCGTTCTCTCCCAGAATGCTGATAGGAAGAGCAGTGAGCCTTTACTTTATGGGTTATCTGTCTTTTGTTCTGTGTCTATTTTAAGATCTCTCTCTTTCTCTGTCTCAGTCTCTTCTTTTTTTCTTCTTTTCATGTACTAAATCTAGATGTGATTTAAAAAATATCTGGACTCATTAGACTTTCTGGACCTCAGGATTAAGAATTTATCTCACTTTTATCTTTTCACGTCTTCTGTCTCCCTTAATCTTTTTTTTTCTTTTTCTGAAACTACAATGAGATGTATGTAATATCTGCATA
>NW_012102821.1:1309662-1311764 GCF_000951045.1 Mandrillus leucophaeus
TTATTGCAGCTGTCACATTCCTTTTTCAGACCTGCTATGATGGAGATCACGTATCTCTTGTAAATTTTATTCAGTAAGTGTGTATTAAGTGCCTACTGTGTGCCAGACTTAATGCTAAAGCAACAAGGAAGCAAAAATGAGAAAAGTGAAACGGATTCCTTCCCTCATAAAGATTACAACCCAGTGGGAAAAAGGAAGAATCCAACAATTACATAAACATATGTAAAAGCACATGAGAGAATTGTGGAAAGCCTGTTTTGTATAGAGGGATAAATCTTATAAAAACAAAGAAACAGCTTTGTGAGAAGGTATTTTATATATATATGTATTTTTTTCTAATTTAGTAGTGAGAGTTTCTTCACGAAGGTGGCTATGAACTCTAGCTCTGCTCTTATGGGGCTCCAGGGATTTGATTGTAGATTTTTATGATATGCTTTTCGCAAAATACTTTTTGTTTTTATCCTGGTGGATAGCCTAATGCCTAAGCATTTGATCTGTGACCAAGTGTCCCTCTCACAGGAATATCCTGGGAGGCACCACAGTGGCTGTTGTCTTACCTGTGTCCAACTGACTCCAAGCAAAATAGTCACCCTCTGGGAAAGCCCTCATGAGCAAAGAAGCTATATTCAGGCTTATCAGTCAGGTGAGACACAGAGAAAGCAAGTGAACAAAACACAAAAAATAACAGAGGTGGTTTATTACCTACAGATCCCAGAGGGAAGAGGACAGCACACCTCACAGGGTTAATGGGAAGTGGGGAACCACAGAGGACAAGCACACTCAGCTAGTGGGTGGAGAACAAGACAGAAAACAAGAGACCTGTGGGCTGAAACTTTTATTGGCTTCCAGGGTGTTACCCAAACATATTTCCCATGAGGAGTCAAGATTGGTGGGTTTACAGCAAGCTGGAATGAGTTCCTTAGAAACGTGCTATGACTGAGAGGTGGCCATTGTGATATATCTGCTCAGTCTATGCAAGGTGTGGGGGTCACTGGTGCAAGTCAAGTAGGTTGTGTTCTAGAGAGAGGTAGTCACCAAGAGGTGGTTATTTAAAGCAGACATCTGGACTGATCACAGTGAGGAATAGGAAGGAGGTCAAGAACTGGGAATTGTGTCAAGAGTGGCAGCCCCTGCTTCTGGGATGAGGAAATCTAGCTTATATTCAAAATACACCAAAGCAACATAAAATTATAGGAATTCACTACAGCCTATAAAGACAGATCTGAGTTTATCCAAGGAACAGATAAAGAAGTGATACTAGTGGTGAGATGAGAAGAAGGACTTGGGTCTGGAGAGCCCGGGAGATCAGAGCTGCTGATATGACAGAGAAGAAAGAGTGCTAGGCAATGGGGCTGGGGAGGTAGGCATGGCATGACTAACAGGGTTGAGGAGGTTACTCTGTGGGCAGTCTTGTTTTAGTCAGGAAACAAGCACAGAGGTCCACACTAGAGAGAAGCAGAGAGGAAATGGAGTCAATATAGTTAACATGGACAGATCTTTCTTTTCAATGAAGACGATGTAGATGTCTTAGTCACGTCTTAGCCATGGCTAAATTACTATACCCCATGCTTTCCTCTTTTAAACTATCAAGAACTATTGTGAAACTACACTCTTAGAAGAATCAGATCAGTCGTCAAAATCATTTCATATTTCCTCACATCCAAATATTGCAAAAGCAGTGAACTTGAACTTTGCAGAGAAGAACTCCTTGGAATTAATTTTATTCCTCAAATAACAGGCCATCAGAGGGTCTGTCTCTCCCTTCCACTGTTAGGCCCTTTCCACATGGCAACCAAAACAGCTCATCACCAGAACACTAGGGGGAAATAACAATTTAAGCGTAAACGAGCACCAATTCCTCAATAATCATAAATTCATTTATTCATTTTATCAGTGAAAAATGTATTAAACATCTATTATGTGTCAGGCTCCATTCTCTATCCCGTAAAAGGAAAATTAATTAACTTCCAGTAGCTTCATTTTATTAGCAAGCTTTTGAAAGTATGGCCCGAGCAGTTATTCTCCTAAGCAGTCATCCAATAAAAGTTTGTACCAAATGCCCTCCATCCCCCTTTCAATGAAACAGTAAGCTAATAGACACC
>NW_012102821.1:1311814-1313205 GCF_000951045.1 Mandrillus leucophaeus
ACAATTATAGTTCATTTTATCGTCAAACTCCTGAGCTCACCTTTTAAGTAGGTAGGAAGACAGGTGCCTGCCAGTATGCCAAGCCAATTATTATTATTATTATTATTATTATTTTGAATTCCAGTGTGTCACCCAGGCTGAAGTGCAGTGGAATGACTACAGGCACAGGCCACCACGCCCTGCTTTATTTATTTATTTTTTTATTTGTTTTATTTATTTATTTTTTTAATAGAGACTGGGTTTCACCATGTTGGCCAGCCTGGTCTTGAACTCCTGACCTCAAGTGATCTGCTTGCCTTGGCCTCCCAAGATGCTGGGATTACAGGCATGAGCCCCTGGCTGGTCTTAAACTCCTGGACTCAAGCAATCTTTGTGCCTCAGCCTCCCAAGTAGCTGGGATTACATGCATGAGGCAAGGTGCCTGGCCTAGTCTGCCTGAAAGTTTCTGATAATAAACAGCACCTTGTTTGTGTATCCTATTGCCTCTTTTACAACTTCAAACATTCAAATTGTACTTGTACTTAGTATTGTATAATCCCAATGGCTGAATTTCTTGATTAGGCAAAGTGAAGAACTAACTCTGCTGCTTTATTTATTTATTTATTTATTTATTTGCTTATAGTGGTTTTAAGGGCAGGTGTGTGTGTGTGTGTGTGTGTGTGTGATACTGAAATAAAAGTTCATCATATATTCTGGTCTGTATATGTAGAATCTAATTTCAAGTTGATAGTGCATATCTCTTCTGGGGTGTTATATCTCTTCAATCAAAGCATGTGCCCTAATCAGAGGGCATGTAAATTTAAAATCTAAAACCATGTATGAGAAGTTTATAATTGCAAATAAGTTATCAGGTATATTTTTCTCTCCAGAGACAAATTTCAATGGATTATTACCATTGAAATCTCTCCACACAGGCTGGAAGATTGTTTTTTAATCTAGCCCTTGTTTTCATGCAAGGTATAGCCTGTCAATGTGTTTGGATCTTTTCGTAAATCCCCATTTTTCTCTGGCCCAAGGTCCTGTCTCATCTTCCCCATAAAGCCCAGGTGTCTGAATCACTAAAACCCTCACACATTAGAGCTAGCAGAAGCTTCACTGTCATTTTGTATCTTTTCTATAACAGAAAGTATTTTAAATTTCCAAACTCACCTCCACCTTGGAAGGACAGTTCTCCAGAAGGCATCCAACTGACCTTCTCCCAGCGCCCTTCTTGCCTGTAGTTCTCAATAATCACTAGAACAGCTGGGTACGAAACATGCTGAGATAGGGAGAATGGCCTGACAGTTGGGGCTCTGTTGTCATGCTGCCCTAGAAACAGAATGTGCTTTCCAGCTGCATCCATGTCCCTACAAAGGACACAAACTCATCCTTTTTTATGGCTGCATAGTATT
>NW_012102821.1:1313255-1316091 GCF_000951045.1 Mandrillus leucophaeus
TTATCAGTCAGGTGAGACACAGAGAAAGCAAGTGAACAAAACACAAAAAATAACAGAGGTGGTTTATTACCTACAGATCCCAGAGGGAAGAGGACAGCACACCTCACAGGGTTAATGGGAAGTGGGGAACCACAGAGGACAAGCACACTCAGCTAGTGGGTGGAGAACAAGACAGAAAACAAGAGACCTGTGGGCTGAAACTTTTATTGGCTTCCAGGGTGTTACCCAAACATATTTCCCATGAGGAGTCAAGATTGGTGGGTTTACAGCAAGCTGGAATGAGTTCCTTAGAAACGTGCTATGACTGAGAGGTGGCCATTGTGATATATCTGCTCAGTCTATGCAAGGTGTGGGGGTCACTGGTGCAAGTCAAGTAGGTTGTGTTCTAGAGAGAGGTAGTCACCAAGAGGTGGTTATTTAAAGCAGACATCTGGACTGATCACAGTGAGGAATAGGAAGGAGGTCAAGAACTGGGAATTGTGTCAAGAGTGGCAGCCCCTGCTTCTGGGATGAGGAAATCTAGCTTATATTCAAAATACACCAAAGCAACATAAAATTATAGGAATTCACTACAGCCTATAAAGACAGATCTGAGTTTATCCAAGGAACAGATAAAGAAGTGATAC
Source organism: Mandrillus leucophaeus (assembly GCF_000951045.1). Lineage (NCBI taxonomy): Eukaryota > Metazoa > Chordata > Mammalia > Primates > Cercopithecidae > Mandrillus > Mandrillus leucophaeus. The sequence goes on from NW_012102821.1 coordinate 1,313,882, forward strand.
TAGTGGTGAGATGAGAAGAAGGACTTGGGTCTGGAGAGCCCGGGAGATCAGAGCTGCTGATATGACAGAGAAGAAAGAGTGCTAGGCAATGGGGCTGGGGAGGTAGGCATGGCATGACTAACAGGGTTGAGGAGGTTACTCTGTGGGCAGTCTTGTTTTAGTCAGGAAACAAGCACAGAGGTCCACACTAGAGAGAAGCAGAGAGGAAATGGAGTCAATATAGTTAACATGGACAGATCTTTCTTTTCAATGAAGACGATGTAGATGTCTTAGTCACGTCTTAGCCATGGCTAAATTACTATACCCCATGCTTTCCTCTTTTAAACTATCAAGAACTATTGTGAAACTACACTCTTAGAAGAATCAGATCAGTCGTCAAAATCATTTCATATTTCCTCACATCCAAATATTGCAAAAGCAGTGAACTTGAACTTTGCAGAGAAGAACTCCTTGGAATTAATTTTATTCCTCAAATAACATGCCATCAGAGGGTCTGTCTCTCCCTTCCACTGTTAGGCCCTTTCCACATGGCAACCAAAACAGCTCATCACCAGAACACTGGGGGGAAATAACAATTTAAGCGTAAACGAGCACCAATTCCTCAATAATCATAAATTCATTTATTCATTTTATCAGTGAAAAATGTATTAAACATCTATTATGTGTCAGGCTCCATTCTCTATCCCGTAAAAGGAAAATTAATTAACTTCCAGTAGCTTCATTTTATTAGCAAGCTTTTGAAAGTATGGCCCGAGCAGTTATTCTCCTAAGCAGTCATCCAATAAAAGTTTGTACCAAATGCCCTCCATCCCCCTTTCAATGAAACAGTAAGCTAATAGACACCAAAGAGCTAGAAGCCAAAGAGCTTTGAAGAGATGCCTCGCCAGCTGCTGATTTTGCACTGGACCCTTCTGAGATAGCTGGTGATAACTCAAACCAGCACAGAGGTAATTAGCTGCTAATCAGGAACACACAAATGTTGTCTCAATCTGAGTGTTTTTTCTTGTCTCACTTTTGGAAATATCTCAGAAAAATACTGCATGGCTGTCAAAACTCTGTGAACTAAATTTTTTAAAGGGGGTGGAGATTGCGAAGCCACCCTTTATGAATACAACAAACGGGCTCAAGTCCTAGTTCACAAATTTTTAGTAACATTGTTTCAGATGGACCCTAGCTTCACCTCTTTTTTTTTTTAACAATAAATAAGTTGAAATTAAAATACAGGCTAACAGATTAGCCAGGCAGAAGAAAGATCTCAGGGACAAATAGTACTGTCCTCAAAACACCAGCAGGAAAGAGCCATATATATATCTGCATTGCACTGTATTTTTCTATTTTCTATACCCAACTAAGCCAAATAAAGTTCATGGTATTGTAGAGGTGGCTCTACTACAATGATATGTTTAGATTCACCTATCTGTAATTTTAGCTGTAAGTAGTATAGATTTGATTAACATCTTTAATACTGACTATTGAATGGGGACAGAATAGACTTAGCTTTTATGGGGATAAGTCATTTCTGTTCATGAAGATCTTATAGTATCTTATAGGTAAGATAGAAGTATCTAGGTATCTAGGATTTTTGTCTGTCCGCAATAAAGAAAAATCATGAATGAACCCCTCCTTACAGTGCTGCAAAAAAGTGAACCTATCTGTTTTTGGAAACATTTAAAGTAGAGAGAATGTTCCCATCTGCAGGGGACAGTTTATGTGAAGGTTTTTTTTTTCTTTTTTTTTGAGACGGAGTCTTGCTCTGTCACCCAGGCTGGAGTGCAGTGGCCGGATCTCAGCTCACTGCAAGCTCCGCCTTCCGGGTTCACACCATTCTCCTGCCTCAGCCTCCCGGGTAGCTGGGACTACAGGCGCCCGCCACCTCGCCCGGCTAGTTTTTTTGTATTTTTTAGTAGAGACGGGGTTTCACTGTCTTAGCCAGGATGGTCTCGATCTCCTGACCTTGTGATCCGCCCTCCTCAGCCTCCCAAAGTGCTGGGATTACACACTTATCGACTTATATCTCTGCGAGGTAAAAGAACTGCATATACAATCACTTATGGATGTTATAAGCCAGTGGACAAAAATAATATTAAAAAGAGAGACAAAGAAAAAATATTGGATATTGGGAAACTTAGATTCCAGGACTGGTGTCCACCTTGCACCCTGAACTGTTGGGACAGTTAGCCACCTGTAATCCTGAGTGGGAAGAAGCAGAT
>NW_012102821.1:1318347-1319543 GCF_000951045.1 Mandrillus leucophaeus
CTTGGTTCTACTCCTTTTGGAGGCAGGAAAACATGACCACTGCTCCCCACTAAAAAAATCAAGGCTTTTGGTACTATGATGCCTCTAAAAGGATAAGCCTTTTGCTTGGCTATAAAAAGCTGCTATTATCAGCCGGGTTAAAGAATCATAATGTGAGTCCCGTAAACAAAATATCCCTGAGTGCCTTTCATAAATGTGAATTTCAACTTATTTATGTCTTCGGTCTTTGAACCACCACCTCGAAGGGTTAATACCTTAACTTTTTACCAGGTAGTTTTAGTGAGAATTAGTTTTGCCCTTGGTGGGAATTTCTCTGTAGCTCATACTAAACCCCTGGGAAGGGACTGATCTGGAAGGAGGAAAGAATGGAGCCTGAATCACCCAGTCTGTCTTGCTGATGGTGAGCCATGGCCTAGGGTCTGGCTGTGTGAGGAGAGGACCCTAAAAATAGACTGCCATCAAGGTGGCTGAGTCAAAGCGCTGCGATGTCAGTGAAAAAGTGCAGGAGAAAGAAGTGTTGCTGACTATATCACAAAAATTTCTGCCTTTCAGGTGGATTTTCCCATGCTTTGAAATTAATCTGCCAACATAATAGTTAAGTTTGCGTATGATTGAATTAGGTGACTAAGCAATTTTCACAAGTAAACAAAAGAAAAATAATATTGTTCAACATTTTTTGTTTTCCTTTTAAAAGTGTGATGGGATTTTAGGTTCAGAAAGAAACTATGAGCCAGAAAAACAGAGAGAGAGAGAGAGAGAGAGAGACAGAGATCTGTCTCTCACAGAAAATCAAATGTTTCATAACTCAGAAAAAATGAATACTTCTAACTTTTAAGAAAGAAATCTTAAATTGTTTATTTCATCTATGAGGCTTTTCAGCCTACAGATCAGGTTTTTTGTTTGTTTGTTTTGATCTTCCACATTTTTGTCATCTTCAATACTCACCTTGGTTTCACCTTCCTTCCCCTTTCTCTCTTATTCTCTCTGACTTTAATGTTTCTTCTTGCCTTTTCGTGACTATAACTATCTTCCACTCATTTTTCTGCATTAGGTTTTTCCTCTAAGTCTCTAATGCCTGTCAACTCATTATATTAATAATTATAAGACATTCTCCCTGCTCACAACAGGCGCTTCCAGCAACATTTCTTTATCATGTTTGTGCTTACTCTGATCTTTGATGCAGGCAGTTAAGATTA
>NW_012102821.1:1319593-1319996 GCF_000951045.1 Mandrillus leucophaeus
CTTACTGAAGTGTAAAATCGCTAAAGGAGATTTTGGTGGGAGTCGGGATAAGCTGCTCAATTTTGGACATGTTAATTTAGAGACAACTATTTAGTACATATGTGGAGAGGGCACGTGGGCACTTGGAGACATGAGTTCAGGGAGAGTTCTAGGCTGTGGACGTAGATCTGGGAGTTGGTGTTTAAATGGAATTTACAGACATGAGACTGAGTGAAAGCATCATAGCAGAGGGAATGTTTAAAGAAGAGAGGAGGCCTGGGGACATTTAACACTTAGAGGCGCAGGTATAAGGAGGAGCCTGTGAAGCAGAAAAATAAGTGGTACCAAGTGAAGCAGAAGAAGAATAGTGAGGAAGTGGAGGTGAGAGAAGAAAGTGTTTCAGGAAGGAAGGAGTCACCAGCTG
>NW_012102821.1:1321766-1346548 GCF_000951045.1 Mandrillus leucophaeus
TCTTGCCTTTTCGTGACTATAACTATCTTCCACTCATTTTTCTGCATTAGGTTTTTCCTCTAAGTCTCTAATGCCTGTCAACTCATTATATTAATAATTATAAGACATTCTCCCTGCTCACAACAGGCGCTTCCAGCAACATTTCTTTATCATGTTTGTGCTTACTCTGATCTTTGATGCAGGCAGTTAAGATTATCTTTGTTTGTATATATATATACACACACACACACACACATATACACACATACACACACACATATATACACATATAGTATCTATTAAACATTTACAATATTTAGATTCTTCTACTGTACTGTGATGAAAGCACACGTTAGTGACAATTTTTATGCACAGATTTCTACTTTCTAAGGGACCCCTTATTTAGACATGAAGTATTAAATTTATGTCAAAATGTAGGAGAAACAAATTTTTTAAGAACAACAAAAACAGGAAAGGAAGAATCTTAAGATTTTTGAAGAGAAAAGTTAAATATTACTATATTTTATGTGTGTGTTATTTACCTAATATTTTAAAGGGTAAGATGTCATCCACACAGAGTTATCACTATGAGCGCTTATCTCTTCTCTAGCTGAAACTGTGAACACTTATGTCTTCTCTGTTTCTCTAGCTCTCTTAAATTTAGAATTCCTTCTCTAATTCCACATTGCTTACTGCATTTTTCTGATTTCTTCATTTTCCACAAGGATGCATTTCCTCACTTTCCGTTATTTTAGTGTTTTCTTTTTTGTTTGAAATTTTTTCTCTAAGGGATATCATCTATATCCTTCATGCTGATGACTTCCAGTCCATCTCTACACACTCTCTCTCACACTCTGTGCGTGCGTGCGTGTGTGTGTGTCTTGCTAGAACTACACATCTGTATTTTTATATTCTGGCTGGATTTGTCACCTGGATTCCCAACAGGCTCCACACAGTATGTCCAAGTGGATATCATATTTGACTTCCCAATCTAGTTACTTACACTGATTTCCTTTTATCTGTCAGCAGCCACACAGGGAGAATGGCTGAGCTACTCCCCACCATCACAACCACCATCAGGATACACACGCTAAGCAGTGTTTGCCTCAGAATGAAGCAAAACACACAGACTTCTGAAGTGGGCACTCCAACACTGGAGACTCATGGTCTGGGGTAACAATACCAGGTAACATAAAGCCACAGGAGGTATGGAGAGGTCCCAAACCTAGAAAATAAGCTATGTATGATTTCCAGCTTAATTCCTGTTCTGCTGGTCTCCTGAAATCACTAAATGTGATATTCTGAGTGTGGAGTTTCATTTCTTTGCAGGGATTCCCTGAAAAATGAGAAAACAGACTGGAGCTAGTAATATATTCTACTTAGACTATCTACAAATATTTACAGACAAACAAAAATCACAGCCTAAGAAGAGACACCACATGCAAACAACAACTGAACAAGCTCTAAGAAAGCAAAATTAATAAAGTGGAAAAAGGAAACCTCGACATAAACAATCCTCATTCCTCATCAAGAATTGAGATGTAATTTGTTAAAAAAGAAGTGGAGAAAGGGGATGATGAGGAAGAGTAGAAGCAAGAGGTGAGGATGAAGAGGAGGAAAAGAAAAATAAATGAAAATGAAGTGGTTAAGGGTAAAATAGAAGCTTCTCAACAGTTCTTGGAGTTTTAAAATATTGTTATGGAAACAAAATGATAAACAGTAGGTGAGTGCTATAAATAAGATACATGGTGAGAATGTGATTTTTAAGGTAGAAACTTGTGTGAAGGAAACAAAAGATATTAGAAGAAAAACAATGAAACTTGGAAGATAAATCTAAAAGTTCCAACATTCATCTAATAGGAGTTCTAGAAATTCATACAATGATTTGCCAAAGATGAGATTATCAAAGACTTTTTTTTAAAAAGAAAACTTCATGGTGCAAAGAACTTAAGTTCACCTCAAGAATAAAAGGGCCAACAGGGTACAGAGCTGACTAGTAAAATTCATATTACTTGTAGAATATAAACATATGGGGGATAATAGGATTATAAAACCTAAAATAGTTGCTAAGAAATTATTTCTAAGTACTTAGAGGCCTAATGTAAAAATAATTATCTTTTGTAACTAAAATTCCATTTTATTTTAAGAAAGCGCAGGAGGTGGTGAAGTTAGAAGAAAAAGTAAAAGGATGCGAAGAATAGTGTCCTTCCATGTGCAGTGTGAAAACACACAGGCAGAAGAATATATAAACAAAATGTTTCTAGTAAAAAAAAAAATAACCTTCGGAAAATAATGAGCAAAATGAAACTCAGGGAAAAAAACAAAAAAACAAAAACAAAAACAAAAAACAAGCAAAAGAGATAGACTCCTAATTCACAGAAGAAATCCATGGGTCTGATAAACTAATAACAAACTGGTAATCAAAGAAACAAAAATTTTAGAAGTAATGAAATAGTGCTTTTCATCCCAAATTGTCAAAAATTAAAAATAATAATTACTCATTTTTTACTATGCTATAGGATAAAATGGAATAAATACTTTAAAGAGATGATCTCACTCAGTGACTATAATAAACGTATGGAGAATGTGTTTTTACTAATCTTTATAGATGAGAATATCAAGATTTCGGGAAACTTCCAGAACCTTCTCTACTCTTCCAGAAATCCTCCGTCGCCTCCCCTTCACAGCTAAAATTTTGGAAGGTTAACTCTGTACATATCATATCCACTTTCTCACCTTCTTCTTTTCACTCATCAACTTAGGGCAGTTATTTCTCTACTTCCATCACTCCAGTGAAATATTTATTTCTAAGCAAACGACTGTATAATTAACCCCGTAGCTTCTTCTCAGTCCTTGTCTTCATTGACTTTAAGTGATTGACATTGCAACTTATTTTGACTTCTTGATGCATCTTCCTTCCTTGACTATGGCCCTAAGGCTTGCATGTTTCTTCTTGCTCTTTGCTGAAACCTGTGCATACTTCTCTATGCCTAACCTGTCACTTTCCCTAACTCACTAGTGCTCCAGAAGCATTCATTATGAGCCAGGGAGTTTAAAATATGTACATTCCCTTGCAGACAAAGAAATTGTTACATCTACATGCAAGATGAAGATGAAGTTGCACAGAGGACCAGTTTATTAAGATAAAAGAAGTATGGCGATTATTCCCTTAACCCACAAACTCAGACTATCTCATATTGATACAGGAATTAAGAAGAAATTGCTTACACAGATAATGAGGGTATGGATGTCTTTGGTAAGATTTTCCTTTTAATGAAAAGTAGCCCCAAATCATTTTCCTTTCTAACAAACAGCAGCCTGTAAAATGGAGCTGCAGACATAGATGCTGGTAATTGTGCCAGTCATGTTCAAAATAGTGGCTCCACCGTTCCTTCTCTGTCAGCCACATGTACAGCAAGGAGCAGACAAGATGGCCCTGGCCAAGGGGAAAGTTCAGTTACATAATAAGATTAAGGTAGGGTGGCCAGCCTTCCCTGGGCTGTGTAAATGTCACACCTGATGGAACCAATCTGTGAGCTCTACATAAATCCGACACCGCCTACTCGAACCTGACTATAAAATTCAGTGCATCTGCTGCCAGCTGGCCTTTCCTCTTGGAAGTCCCCTGTCTCTCCCTAGAGAGAGAGCTGTTTTCTCTTTCTTTTGCCATTAAACCTCTGCTCCTAAACTCCTCGTAAGTGTCCGTGTCCTAAATTTTCTTGGTGCAAGAGGACAAACCCCAGGTGTTTACCCCAGACAACATAGCTGCTTCAATATGGCTTTTGTTCCTGTTAAGAAAATTATACTCCTAATTGTAATTATTTCTGTGAACATGTTGCTAAAAAAAAGTGTACAGCACAACAGGTCCCTGTAGTGCATTAGGATAATAATCTAGTAAATGCTCCAATACAAAGAAACAAATCAACAGCACACCTATACTTAAAATTATGAAACAATAAATTTAACTCCATTTTTTTCAGAACTGGTCATGGAACACAAACTTTGTCTTATTTATAATTATTTATTTATCTCTACTTTTATTTTAGGTTCAGGGATGCATGTGGAGGTTTGGTACATGGCGATGTTGCTTGTTGCTGAGGCTTAGTGTAAGAATGATCCTATCACCCAGGTAATGAGCACAGTACCCGATCGGTACTCTTCCATTCCATGTACCCCTCTCACTCTTCTCCCTTAAGCAGCCCCCAGTGTCTGTTGTTCCCATCTTTGTATCCATGAATACTCAACGTTTGGCTCCCACTTATATATGAGAACACTCCTTATTTGATTTTCTATTCCTGCATCGGTTTGCTTAGGATAATGGCCAGCTGCGTTCATGTCCCTGCAAAAGACATGACTGTGTTCTTTTTTATGGTTACATAGTATCCCATGGTGTATATGTACCAGTTTCTTTATGCAGTCTACTATTGATAGACATCTTGGCCGACTCTGTGTCTTTGCTAACGTTACTAGCTCTATAATGAATACACAAATGCATTTGTCTTTTTGGTAAAATGATTTATATTCTTTTGGATATACACGCAGTAGTGGGATTTCTGGATCAAATAGTAGTTCCATTTTAAGTTATTTGAAATATTTCCACACTGCTTTGCACAGTGGTTGAAGTAATTTACATTTCTACCAGCAATGTATAAATGTTCCCTTTTCTTTGTAACCTTGGCAACATTTTTTTTTTTTTGACTTTTAAATAATAGCCATTCTGACTGGTATAAGGTGGTATTTCATTATGGTTTTGATTTTCATTACTCTAATGATCAATGATAATGAGCATTTTAAAAATGTATTTGTTTATCACATATATGTCTCTTTTGAGAAGTATCTGTTTATGTCCTTTGTCCACTCTTTAATAGGGTTATTTGTTTCTTGTTGGTTGAATTATTTCAGTTCCTTACAGATTTTGGATATTGAACCTTTGTTAGATACAGAGTTTGTGAATATTTTCTCCCATTCTGTAGGTTGTCTCTTTCCTCTGTTGATAGTTTATTTTGCTGTGTGGAATCCTTTCAATTTAATTAGGTCCTACTTATCAGTTTTTGCTTTCATTGCACTTGTTTTCAAAGACTCAGTCATAATTTGTTTGCAAAGGCTGATGTCCAGAATGGTATTTCCTAGGTTTTCTTCTAGGGTTTTTATTATTTTAGACCTTATATTTAAGTGTTTAATCTACCTTTAGTTAGTTTTTGTATATGGTGAAAAGAAGTGGTCCAGTTTCAATATTCTGCAAACAACCAGTCAGTTATTCCAGCACCACTTATTGCATTGGAAGTCCTTTTCCCATTGTTTGTTATTGTCAACTTTGTTGGCCAGGCACCGTGGCTCACGCCTGTAATGCTAACACTTTGGGAGGCTGAGGCAGGTGGATCACCTGAGGTCAGGAGTTCAAGACCAGCCTGGCCAACATGGTGAAACCTTGTCTTTACTAAAAGTACAAAAACTAGCCGGACCTGGTGACAGGTGCCTGTAATCCCAACTACTCAGAAGGCTGAGGTAGGAGAATCACTTGAACCTGGGAGGTGGAGGTTGCAGTGAGCCATGATTGCACCATTGCACTCCAGCCTGGGCAACTACAGTGAAACTCCATCTCAAAAAAAAAAAAAAAAAAAAAAAAAAAAAAAAAAAAAAAAAAAAAAAAAAAAAAAAAAAAAAAAAAACTTTGTCAAAGACCTGTTGGTTGTATTTGTACAGCTTTGTGAGTTCTGTATCCTGTTCCAATGTTCTATGTGTTGTTTTTGTACCAGTACCATGCTATTTTGGTTACTGAAGCCTTGTAGTATAGTTTGAAGTTGGGTAATGTGATTCCTGCTGGCTTTGTTCTTTTTGGTTAGATTTGCAATTAAGGCTCTTTTTTGGTTTCATATGAATTTTAGAATAGTGTTTTTCTAAATCTGTGAAAAATAACATTGATAGTTTGACAAGAATAACACTAAATTTGTACATTTCTTTGGGCAGTTTGGCCATTTTAGCATTAATGATTCTTCTAATCCATGAGCATGGAATGCTTCTTCATTTGTTTGTGTCATTTTTTATTTCTTTCAGCTCTGTTTTGTAATTCTCCTTATAGAGATGTTTCACCTTCATGGTAGGCTGTATGGCTAGGTATTTTATTATTTCTGTGGCTATTGTAAATGAGACTGCATTCTTTATTTAATTCTCAGTTTGGACGTTGTTGGTGTATAGAAATGCGACTGATTTTTATACATTGATATTGTATCCTGACACTTTAATGAAGTTGTTTATCAGTTCCAGGAGGCTTCTGGCAAAATCTTTGGGGTTTTCCAGGAATAGAATCATATCATCCACAAAGAGAGATAGTTTAACTGCCTCTCTTCCCGTTTAGATGCCTTTAATTTTATTATCTTGCCTGATGGCTCTGGCTAGGACTTTCAGTAGTATGCTGAATAGGAGTGGTGAGAGTGGACATCCTTGTCTTGTTCCAGTTCTCTAAGGGAATGCTTCCAGCTTTTGCCTATTCAGTACCTCATGCCTTATTGGACCATGTAATAATGTATAGTGCAACTAAGCATTCTTGAATGATGTCTGTTTAGATAGCAAGCGTCAGTGACTTATGGCTTATTAACAAATATAGTTTGTTACTTCCAAAACATAGAAAATGATCTCCACCTGATAAAGGCATTTAACAATAAAAACTAAAAAAAGGAAACATTAATACCAAAGAAGACCTTGTAAAAACCAAAAAAGATTATACTGCAAATATTTAATACTAAAAGCTATCATTCTTAAGATAAAAAGTAAAAAAAAAAAAAAAAAAAAAAAAAAGCTCAAAGGATTAATTACTCTCTCCCATAGTCTTGACCTTGGTTTCCTGACAAATGTTTCAGGTGTAGAAAATGTCTTTGATATTTTGTTGAAGTTGGTCACATGTGTAAGTGCATCTTACAGCCTCTTTATACTGGGTGTTAACGCATATATCGGTTCATGCAAATGTTTTGTTGGCTTACTCTGATACTGATTTTATTAGTGTGTCTTTGATGAAAATCTCCATTGCTTTTCTAATTCAGATTTTCAGATGTTTGTAATTTCAAGTCACAATATTTTGCAAAGAGTATCACGTTCCTTCTTTTCATGTCTTCTGTTAAATTATTTACAAAGAACTGTAGACTGTAGTTAACAAGGTTAATAGCACTCCACAGAATCTATTTCAAAATTGCCAATCTAAAGACATTTTTGCTTCCAAAGCTTGCTATTTCTTGGGGAACTACACGACAGAGTATACTGTATATAAAGTATACTGTGCATACATATTAATGTTTATTTCATCTGCAAGAACGACTAAGCATTAGCAGCATACAGAGCCAGAAAAACATATATAATATGGCAGTGGCTACAAATAACACTGATTAGAAATTGTTGGCTTCTCTCCCACATGTTTTTGTGCTGGCTCATAGAAACGCTGACCTTAATCTTTGACTTCTAGTCCACTTTTTCCACTTTTAATTTCAATGTATTGTCAGTAAATTATTAAATTCCCTTGAACCAGTAACATTCCTATGTTGCTTTGTAAGCTTTACTTTTCATATGAGAATTATAATACTTTTTTCTGTTTTCATGATTTATTGAATAATTTTTCACAGGGTTTGAAATTTGGAAAAGCCTCTAAGGTTTTCAGAAAATTCCAGAAAAAAAATTCTGCACAGAAGCATTTAACTATAAACATATGAGATACAGCTGATGGAAACATAATATTTGACTTGGAAACTATTATTGTAAAAACTAATACATCTTCTTTCTTTCCTGCTTCAAATATGCATCAAGTGCCTACAATGTGAAAGATATTATCCTAAGTATTCACATGAAAAAAAAAACCGGAGTTGTAGATGCTGGCAAGGCTGTGGAGAAAAATGAATGCTTGCATACTGTTGGTGGAAATGTAAATTGATTTAGCCTCTGTGGAAAGCAGTTTGGAGATTTCTGAAAGAACTTAGCACTATCATTCAACCCAGAAAGCCCATTACTGGGTATATATTGAAAAAAAAAAAATCATTCTACTAAAAAGACACACGCATTTGCATGTTAATCTCAACACTATTCATCATAGCAAAGACATGGAATCAATATAGGTGCCCATCAACAGTGGACTGGATAAAGAAACTGGTACATATACACCATGGAATACTATGTAGCCATAAAAAAGATAAAATCCCATCCTCTTCAGCAACATGGATGCAGCAAGAGACAGTCATCCTAAGTGAATCAATGCAGGAACAGAAAACCCAATACTGCATGTTCTCACTTGTAAGTGGGATCTAAACATGGGGTAGTCATGGCCATAAAGCTGGGGAAAATAGACACTGGGGATGTCTAGATGGGAGAGGGAGGGATGGGGCCAAGTGTTGAAAAACTGTTAGGTACTATGCTTGCTACCTGGGTGATGAGATCATTTGTACTCCAAACCTCAGCATCACATAATATACCCATGTAACAAACCTGCACATCTACTCACTGAATCTAAAATAAAAGCATCGAAATTATTTTTTTAAAAATGAGTCGTATGGGGTCTTGCCCTCAAGTGGCCTCAGGGATTAAAGGTGATTAGCTAGAACATGCAGTAGAATATAAATTAGCATAAGGAGAATCTAGGACAAAGAAAGAGGTGGAGATAAAACATAATGGGATAGCAATGGAAAGATAGTTATTACAACTCTATCTATTCCAAATAAATTCCAAATACTTATTCTAAAATACACAGATTTTAGATAACTGAGAGCAGTGGTGATGGGGAGGGGAGATTATAATACAAACACAGACACTAAAGCTGGATTACCTAGTTTCTAATTTCAAATCTCCTAAAATTTTTCCAAATGTGTGTAGTTTCTTAAATTCCCTATGCCTCAACTTCCAACTCAGTTAAATGGAAATAATAATGTAATCACTTGAAATGGTTATTCTGATGATTAAATAAGTTAATACATGTAAAGCTCTTAAAAGGGTAAGTGGAGCATAATAACCAATCAATAAATATTAGTTCTTATTTTTGTTGTTGTTGTATTTAATACTTTTGCTGGATAACCAACATGGAAAAGGTGCAAATGTGGAAAATGAGGCCGGGTGCAGTAGTTTACACCTGTAATCCTAGCACTTTGGGAGGCCAAGGCAGGTTCATCACCTGAGGTCAGGAGTTCAAGACAAGGTGGGCCAACATGGCGGAACCCCGTCTCTACTAAAAATACAAAAATTACCCAGATGTGGTGGGCTGCACCTGTAGTCCCAACTACTCAGGAGGCCGAGGTAGGAGAATCACTTGAATCCAGGAGGCAGAGGTTGCAGTGAGCCGAGGTCGTATCACTGCCCTCCAGCCTGGGCGACAGAGCAAGACTGTGTCTCAAAAAAATAAATAAAATAAAGTATATAAACTTTTAAGCAGGAAAATTTTTAAAAGCAACATGTATTCACAATAGAAAAATTGTGGGAAATGGAAGACTGATAGAGAAACAGTGGGTAATTTTGTTTAGTTAGAGCGTGAACATACAAAAATAAAATGAAGAGTAGAAAACAAAATGTTAACTTTCTCTATTTCTAACCCATTAACATCATTCAATATTATCCCTTAAATGTCATCTATGGCTGCACTTTTGTTTCCACAATAGTAGCTTTCAGCAGATCAACACTCCTACTGAACAAAAATAAAAAGCTTATAAATTTATATCTATAACTATGTCTATATGTCTAGAAATAAATGGACGAAGACTGCTGAGAGGCAAGCCATGGAGAGATGAGTTCATGTCTCATAGTTACTTTTTCTAGTTATAGTTCCTCATTGTGAGAATGCATCAAGATGCTGACATCCTAGGCTTTGCCCAGGAAAAGAGGCACTACCTGATTGTGGGGTAGGCCAAGGGGTAGATAAATAAGAAGAGCTTTGACTGTCATGGAGCTGAAAAAAATGACAAATTATCTGTCCAAGATCTTGCTGAGTAGAGACAGATAGAGAACTAAGCCTGACACAAAGCAAGAAAATACATTTCTATACTCTAGTAGCAGATAATTAAAAGTACAATTTTTAAAACTTCAAGTACAATTTTGTGGAAATCATAATATGCTTAGGAATATGTTTTATAAGACCCATATAAAAATTCTATACTAGGAAATAAAAGGAAACATTGGTGAGAAAAATTAAAGAAGACCTAAATAAATGAAGAGGTATCTTATGTTCATGATTTGAAAGAATCAATAGAGTTAAATTATCAACTCTGGCTACATTAAACTATTGAATTGATCCTATGCATTCAGCCACATGTTTATAGAAATTGACATGCTGTTGTTAGTCTGCAAGAATACACAACTAGATTAGTATTTCTAACACATGTATTCTAGATAAAACAGAACGAAGTTGGAGGTTCTTATACTAACCAACTTCAAAACTTAATATAAAGCTACTTTAATTAAGGCAATGTGATTCAGGCATGAGGATTAACAAATAAGTGAACAGCACAGTATATAAAGCCCCCAAATAGAAACACACTTACATGGTCATTTGATTTTTCAACCAATGTGCCAAAACAATCCAAGGAAGAGAGAAAGCCTCTTTAAAAATAATGGTGGTTTGGATATCCATAAGAAAAAAGAAAAGCAGTAAGTGTTTAAACCTTGACTCCCAGCTCACCATTTACCCAAACATTAATTTGAGGTTGATTATACAACCTAAACATAAAAATTAACATGATGAAGTCTTTATAAGGCAAGTTACCTTTTGAGAGAAAACGTCTTTATTATATGAAGGAAAGCAACAGTTTCTTAGCTAGGACACAGGAAGCAGTCAACATTGAAGAAAAAAATTGAACTGTACATTACCAAAATGCCCATTAAGAACATTGATTGGCGGGTCATTACTAAAGAAAAAATATTTTCAATAAACACATGTAGCTGATGAAGGACTGTTACCTGGGATATATACAGGGTTCCCATAACTCAATAATAAAAAAACAAATAAGCAAAAATATTTTAATGATTTCTACACACACAAAAGAAGATATACAAAGGTCCAATATGCATATGAAACACCAGGGAACATTAATCATCATAGAAATAAAATTTAAAATCATAAAAAGATAATACATACCTACTCAAATGGCTAAAATTTATAAGAACTGGCAATATGGCCAGGCGCGGTGGCTCAAGCCTGTAATCCCAGCACTTTGGGAGGCCGAGACGGGTGGATCACGAGGTCAGGAGATCGAGACCATCCTGGCTAACACGGTGAAACCCCGTCTCTACTAAGAAATACAAAAAACTAGCCGGGCGAGGTGGCGGGCGCCTGTAGTCCCAGCTACTCGGGAGGCTGAGGCAGGAGAATGGCGTAAACCCGGGAGGCGGAGCTTGCAGTGAGCTGAGATCTGGCCACTGCACTCCAGCCTGGGCAACAGAGCGAGACTCCGTCTCAAAAAAAAAAAAAAAAAAGAACTGGCAATATTAAATGTTGGTGAGGATCATAAGCTTTGATGCATTGTTGTAGGGAGTATAATATGACACTTCCACTTTGAAAAAGGGCTGAGCATTTTTTATAAAACTAAAGATAAGTTTAGAACTAAAAGAGTAGAAAATTTTCCATTATCGGCCATAGTGGAGTCAGAAGTGCTAAATTTATCCTTCCTTCTTAAACAAGTAAGAAACCAACAAACAAAAAATGACACAATGATTTACAGATCTTATAAAACAAGCAAACACAAGATAGTGATTCCTGAAGGACAAGATATAAGGTGAGCCCTAAAATTAAAACAGCTACTTCCTGAGTTTCCAGTCCAAGTGGCAGGAAAAGAGAACATAGGGGTTAGCAGTCTACCTCAGTTGAGGCAATGTTGAGAATTTAAAGAGGCCAAGGGAACTAAAATTCACAGAGCTGTGTAACAGAGAAGAGAGTTTCATGAAGAGGAGAGGACTACACAGAGAGAGCCACAGAGGCCTGTATGGGGTTCCCTTCAAGTATTAAGCTGAGTATTGATTAGTATTTGTATGTGAGGAAACTGAGAGTGGGAAAGAAACAGGTATAATAATTTCTGTAGATCACACACACTGTCAATTCCTTGGGGCTTTGGGTTGGGTATTCAAAAATGTATCATCCTAGTAACAGGACCAAATTAGTTCTGGAATAAAGACTACTCTGGCCTTGACTCACAAGTTTTAAAAACAAGTCTCAAAAGAGATCAAAGTATTTATAATAATTTTATTGTATCTCACAATAAAATGGGAAAAATAGCTTAAGGAGTGCAAAAAAAGGAAAAACAACGTAACATTCAGCAATGCAAAATCCATAATCTTTAGTATTCAATTCTAAAACTGACCACGCAGGTCAAAAATAGGAAAAAATATATTCATAATGAGGAGAAAAATAAACCATTAGAAATGTCTCTTAATAAAGTTAGTAGAGAAAGACATTAAACCAGCTATTATAAATACACTTTGGATATCCAAGAATGTAGAAGACAGAAAGAGCATGTTAGTAGGAGATATGTTAGATATTAGAAAGACTCAAATTGAATTTCTAGAAGTGGAAAATATGCTGGAACAGGACAACAGCAGATTAGATAGACACCACACAAGAAAACTTTAGTGAACTAATTCTGCGTTGATGCAAACTGTCCAAAAATAAACGGAAAAAACAAAAAGACTGCAAACGGAATGGGTGGAGTCTCAGCCAGCTGTAGGACAATTTCAAGCAGACTAATATATGTATAACTTGTTCCACAGAAGAGGAATGAGTTGGGGAGAAAGGAAAAACACATGAAGAAAATATAGCCAACATTTTTCTAAATTTGCTGAAAACTGTGAGCCCAGTGCTATAGACTGAATGTGTTTCTCCAACCCCAAATTTATAAGTTGAAACCTTAATACCCAATGATGGCAGACACCTCATGAATGGAATTAGTGCCTTCACAAAAAAGACCCTGGAAAACTCCCTCACCCCTATCTGCCATTTAAAGACAAAGCAAGAAGATGGCTTTGAACCAAAAAGTGGATCCTCACTACTGAATCTGGTAGCATCTTGACATTGGACTTCCCAGCTCCAGAACTGTGAATAATAAATTATGTTGTTTATAAACCACCCAGTCACCTAGCCTGTGGTATTCTACTATAGCAAGCAAAACAGACCAATACACATTGACCTAAGAAGTTCACTAAATCCCAAGTAAAACGAACATGAAGAAAACCACCCCAAGTCACCTCATAATCAAATTGCTTAAATGCAGTGATAAAGAGAAAATCTTAAAAGCACACCAAAAAAAAAAAAAATACACAGAATATGCTGAGTAACACACATAAAAATCATAGTTAACTTTTTATCAGAAAACAACAACAACAAAAAAAGACAGTGGAGCAGTATATTTAATGTTATGAAAGAAAAACCAAAGAAACAACCTAGAGTTCTATATCTAACAAAAATATCTTTCAAAAATAAAGGTGGCCTAGACTTTTTCATAGAAAAGCTGAAATAATTTTTCACCTGAATACTTCAGGAAATTTCAAAGGAAGTCATTGAAATAGAAGAAAATGATACAGATGGAAATTTGGGTCCATACACAAAAAAGAGCATTGTGAATATACAGAAACACAGTGGGAGATTTCAAAGCCTTTCTCTCAATAAGAAATAGAACATGTAGTCAGAAATTATGATTATAAAATATATTGAACATGACTATCAAACAATGACTTAGTTGGCATTTATAAACCACTCTATCTAAGAATAATATAAAACACATTATTTCCAGGTGGACACTTGACCTGTATTCTGGGTTATAAAACAAGTCCCAATATGTTTAAAAGTTTTTATGTCATATCAAATATGTTCTATCATTTAGATGGAATTAAATTAGGATTCAAAAAGAGAAAAATATGTCAAAAATCCCTAAATGTTTGATAGTAAAAAACATGTCTATATAACCTATGGAACAAAGAAGAAAGTTTTCAAAAAGTACTTTGAACTTAATTTAAATGAAAATAAAATGTAAGAACATTTTTGGGGTCCATCTAAAGCAGTGTTTAGAGCGAAGTTTTACAAAATGCTTGTATAAGAGAAAAATAGAGGTCTCAAGTCATTGACTTAAGCCCCCAATTTAAGAGAATAGGTAAAGAAGAGCAAAGTAAACCCAATGTAGAAAGAAAATAACAATAAAAGTAAAGGAAGAAGTAAGTAAAATACCAAACAGAAAAATCCAGAACATTAAAAGAGGTGATCAATGAAAATTTTACATATGCAGCCAGAATAATCAAGAAAACAAAGAAGACAATTTAAAATTATCAGAAATGAGAGAGTAGGCATCACTAGACTTTCTATAGACATTAAAAGAATGCTAAAGGATACTATGGACACATTTATGGAAATAAATTTCACAAGTTAGATGAAATGAACAAATATCTTAAAGTATATATAATTCCAAATCTCACAAAGAAAGATAATCAGAAAAGCCCTATATCTATGAAGAAATTGATTTTGTATTTAAAAGCACTCTTAGAAAGAATGCCTCAGATGGGTTTGTTGATGAATTCCACCAAACATTTAAGGAAATGTACTGTCAATTTTATATAATTGATATTAGAGAATATAGAAGAAGAAACATCCATACCATTTTATGAAGTTATCATTACCCAAACACCAAAACTAGACAAAAAGAGTATAATAAAAGCAAACTAGAAGCCAATATCTCTACTAAACATAGAGGCAACTATTCTCAAGAAAGATTTGGAAATTAAATATAACAATACGTTTATATAGGAAGTCAGGTATTACAATCAAGTGGAATTCCTTCCAGGAATTCAATGTTTGCTTATCACTTGAAAATCAATTAATGTAATTAATAATACTAACCAACTGAAAAACAAAAACCATGTGATCTTAATTGATACAACGTATTTGACAAAATCAACATGTATTCATGATTAAAACTCTTAGTGGAGGAGAAATAAGATGGAACTTCCTCAATTTAATGGAATGAATTTATTAAAAACTTACAGCATCATATATAATGATAAAATAGTTCATAATTTCTTTGTAAGATTGGAAATGAGATAATTTTTACTCTTACCATTTCAATTCAACAGTCTCAGAAGTCCTAACCATGCAAATAAAAGGCATACAGATTAGAAAGGGAGAAGTAAAATGGTCTTTATTTGCAGATGAGATAATTTACTGTGTAGAAAATACTATGTAATCTATGGAAAAAGTATGAGAAATAGTGAGTTTAGGAAGATTGAAGGATATGGAGTCAGTGTACAAATATGAATTCTAGTTCTATATTCTGGAAATGAACAACCAGAAAGTAAAATTGAAAATAACAATTTTATTTGTAATATATTTAGTGATTGTGAAATGCTTTTGGATAAATTTGAAAAATTTGAAAGATCTGTATACTCAAATCTATAAAGTATTTCTCCGAAAAATTTAAAATGATTTAGATATATTCAATGATCAAACAATTTATACATTGTTTCTCCTCTAGTTTAATTTATAGATAGATAAATAGGTTTAATATTATCTCAGTCAAAATCCTGGAAGCCTTTTCTGTTGAAAACAACAAGGTGATCCTAACATTTATTTAAGCAATGCAAATCATCTAGAATTACTAAACTATTTTTGACAAAGAATAACAAATACAGAGAACCTAGAGTATCTCATTTTAAGATTCATTTCAAGACTACAATAATCAAGACAGTATGGTAATGGCATAAAGATGGAAATGTAAACGAAGAAAACAGGATAGACAGTGCATAAATAGACCTACAGTGTGTGCAATTGATTTCTGGCCAAGGAACTGAGGAAACTAAATGGGGAGAGAAAAATATTTATATCAAACTGTACTGGAACTACTGGATAGTCATTTGCAAAAGAACTTAGACTTTATCTCACACAATATTACAAAACTCAAATTGAATCATACAGCTACATGGGAAAAATAAAACTATGTAAGTTCAAGAAGAAAACAAGAGGACATTTTAGTAATCTTGGCTCTGACAAAAATTTCTTAAAGTAGGACCCAGCACGCTTAAAATATATATAAAATAATTTGGACTTCATTAAATTTTAAACATTTGTCCTTCAAAATACATATTTAAGAAAACCAAAAGAAAAGCTATGCATTGGTAGAAAACATTTACAAAACACATGCATGAAAAGACAAAGTTCTTGTATCATATATGTAACATATATAATACCAACAAAAATAAGAAAAATAAATCAGTAAAAATGGAAAAATATTTAACTGAAATATCACATGCAAAAAATATATAGATGCAAAAATATAACATGCAAAAACTATATAGATGGAAAGCAAGTATCTGAAAAGTTGCTTAATATCATTAGTCATGAGGAAAGTGCACATTAAAACCAAAATAAAATACCACTATACATTTGCTGAAACAGCAAAAGTTTAAAAGACAGTCTGTATCAGATATTGGCACACATGTATTACAACTGAAGCTCTTTCATTGCTTTTGAAAATGGAAAATAGTACAACCATTTGAAAATATTTTGGCAGTTGCTTGGCAAACTAAACATGTACTTATCATGTGAACAGCCATTCTGTCTACTCTTAAGAATACAGCTGAGAGAAATAAAAGCACATGCTCACACCAGGACTTTTACAGTATCAGCTTTATTTGTAATCGCCCAGACAACTTAAACCAACCCAAATATCTATCAAAATGAGAATGAATACATTATGGCACATCCATGCAGTAGAATACTTCTCTGCAAAATAAAAACAAAGCAAAACAAAAAGAAATTATGGATATTGATTCAACTGATGGTTGTTCATGATTGACAGTGATGATGAACAATACTAACATTAAGATAAATATTTAATTATGCTAAATGAAATAAGAAAGACCAACAAAAACCACTTGTGATTTCATTTATATAAAATTCTAGCAATTGCAAAGTAATCCACAATAAGCGAAAGTAGATTGTCTGAGAATAGGGGAGAGGAGAAAAAAAAATGGCTTACGAAAGGGCCATAAGAAATGTTCTTGGGGCTGGGTGCAGTGGCTCATGCCTGTAGTTGCGGGGTTTTGGGAGGCTAGGGCGGGAGAATTGCTTGAGGCCAGGAGTTTGAGACCAGCCTGGGCAACAAAGTGAGACCACATTTCTGTAAATAAAAATTTTAAAAATTAGCCAAGTGTGGTGGTGCATGTCTGTATTCCCAGCTACTTGGCAGGCTTAGGTGGGAGGATCACTTGATCCCAGGACTTTGAGGCTGCAGTGAGCTATTATCTTACCACTGCACTGCAGCCTGGGTGACAGAGTGAAACCTTGTCTCTGAAAAATAAAAAAGAAATAAAATAAAAATTATAAGTTCTTGGTATGATGCATATGTTCTTTATCTTGATCCTAGTGACAGGCTTATTTGCATATATGTGTGTCAAAACTCATCCAATGTTATACTTTAAATATGTGTAGTTTGTCATATATCAATAACATCCCAATAAATCTCAAAAGATAAATCTGTGCATATGCCTATTCCACAACCCACATTCTACTCCTAGGCAATTACCCAAGTGAAAAAAATGCATATGTCCATAAAAAACACTTATACAAGAATTGCATAGTTTATTCATAATAGCCAAAAGCTGGAAACAGCACATACATCCAGGAACAGGATAGTACACAAACTGGAGAGTATACATAAAATGGAATATTACTTAGCAATGAAAATGAGCAAATTGTTGATAGACGGAACAATGTAGATAGATCTCAAAAACATTATGCTGAGTGAAAGAAGCTTTTCACAAGAGTATCTACATGATTCTGATACAGGAGGGGGACAGGGAAGAGCTGGGTAGAGAAGGGCAGGGTCGCCGGCTAGGGCTCCACACTCAGGTCTGTGCCTATGGGCCTAAGTGAGGACAGGCATTTGTTTTCACTCCCAAATGTTGCATTTTCCAAGACAACTCTGGCCCACCACACCCCCCATCCTGTGCTTATAAAAACCCTGAGACCCTAACGGACACACAAACAAATGGCTGGACTTTGAGAGGAATACACTGGCAGAAGAACACACAGACGCTGACAGGCCATCAATGACAGAACGACGCAGATGCCAGGGGAAATTCGGCTGAGGGTGAGCAGAGGAGAGCCCAGCTTCTACGCAGCCCATCTCCAAGGGAAGACCACCTTCCCACTCCATGCCCCTACTGGCTCCCCATCCATCTGCTGATAGCTACCTCCACCATTCAACAAAACCTTGCACTCATTCTCTAAGCCCCTGATTCGATTTTTCTGGTACACTAGGGCAAGAACTTCAGGATGCCGAAAGCCCTCTGTCCTTGTGATAAGACAGAAGGTCTAACTGAGCTGATTAACACAAACTGCCTGCAGATGGCTAAGCTGAAAGAGCACCCTGTTACATACGCCCAGTGGGGCTTCAGGAGCTGTAGACACTCAACCCTAGATGCTGCCATTTGGTCGGAACCCATGTTCTCCATGACCTGCCCATCTGCATGGCTCCCCCTAGGGGTTTGAGCTGCGGGGCACCAAAGAAGCAAGCCACTCCCCCACTGCCCGCCCTCTGAGGGGGATAAGGGAACTTTTCCCATTTCAATTCCACTTATTATTAGAACAGGGAAGACTACTCCAGGGTTAAAAAAATATATATATATATCAGAATAGTGGTTGCCCTTTGGTTGTAGGACCAGGGATTTAGTGGAAGTGAAGCTGGGCAGGTGAATCCCAAAATTAGGGCATAGCCTGTGAGGGTTCTTGACCTCACCCAGGAAAGAATTCAAGGGTAAGCTGGAAGTGTTAGCAACTTTTATCAAAGTGGCATTGCACAGCAGCAGCAGAGGTACTTCTCCTTGCAGAACAGGGCTACCCCATAAGCAGTGTACCCAAAGTAGCAGCTCAGAGGCAGTTCTGCAGTCAAATTTCTCCCCACTTTTAATTACATGAAAATTATGAGGTGTATTATGCAGACATTTCCAGAAAAGCATAGTAACTTCTAGATCGTCAGGTCATTGCCACGGAAAGGGGTGATAACTTCTGGATGTTGCCATGGCAATGGCAAACTGACATGGCACATTGGTAAGTGTGTCTTATGGAAATCTACTTTCACCTTGAACCTGTTTTAGCTAGTTCTCAATTTGGTCCAGTGACTGAACCCCACCTCTGAAGTTGAGTCCCACCTCCTATTTCAGAAGGAGGCAAGAGAAAAAATTGGGGGATGATCGATGATCCTGGATCTTAATAGGAGTTTGGGTTGTACAGTTGTATGCATTTGTTGAGACTCATCAAATAGTACACTCATGAATTGTGCATCTCATGGTAAATTTTACTTCAAAAGAATAAAAAATAACCAAGTCAGATACTGATCTAGTTAATGAAGTCTGCAGCTTATTTCAAAATTTTTTGTTGTTGTTGTTAAAAGATGATTGCTGGATGAATAGGAGACAGATAAGTGATAAAGCAAATATAGCAAAATATTAATTGTAAAAACTAGGTATTAGATATATGAGTATATCCCTCTTTCTTAGGCTTTTTATTCCTCCCAATCTTCTTCTATAACTTTGTATATGGTCCTATCAAGAGGTAAAGTCTATTTTCCATCTTCTGAATCTATCCTGGCTTTGTGACTTGGCTTGGTCAAAAAATGTGACAGACTCATTTTCCAGTTCTAAGACTAGATCTCAAAAGGCAGTTTGCCTTTCATCTGCCTCCTTCTCATCAACAATGCCAGGTTACCTGGCTTGAGAATAACTGTCCACATGGAGAGTCCACATGTTGCCTCCACGGCCACCTAAAAGCCCGTCAACCCCAAATATGAGAGAAAGATGACCAGGTTCAGCAGAGATGCCCATTTGACCCTCAGTAAACCATAGATGCATGAGTGAGCCCAGCCAAGACTGGGAGAACAATTTAGCTGAGAGTTTATGAGACAACAATAGCTATCAATCTTTGGAACATTACATAACCTCTCTCAACTTCAACTTTTCCATAGTATCTATATCATAGGTCTGTGATGAGGTAACTCACCCAAATGGCTTAGAATAGTGGAAAATGCATAAATCCTTCAAGCCATTGCCTATTAATGCTATCTTTACTACCTCAGAGAGTTTCTTTGAAGAACAACTCAAAACTCTGATTGCCAAATTCTTCAGAAATATCAGTAGAAAACATAGAAATGATTTATTAATGTTTGCTAAGCCATTGCTCTTTTGCCTTGATGCCAGTCCAAATTGAGGTTTGTCATACATCTAAACTGAACCTGCGAAAGAGAAGAAATAGCAGATGAAATTTGAGTTTGGCTATTTGCCTCTATTTCAGAAAGCTAAGAGCTCTCTCAAAGGGCAGCACAGGGAAGCAGGTGACTTTCTGTTATTCCATATCCTATTGCCTTGTGTCATTTCTGACACTAAAGTCACACTTCATTTAAAAGGCAAGTAGCCTGAGCTGAAACCCTGCCCAACATTTTCCCCACCATATACAAACATCCATTTTCAAAGAAAATGGTCCCTTAAGTCTGTTTTCTAAGAGAATTGATCAGGTGACTTGGCACAGGGGATGAAACCCCTTAAAATTACAAAAGCTCTCTGTGCTTCACACAAAAGTGGCTGCCAAAAGTTCTCGGGCTTATGCAAACCCTTTGCCATTCAAATGAACAAGCCTCCTGAAACAGAAAACATTTAATAACCAAAAAATTGCCTAAAAATAAGTATTTCTGTACCTGGCAATGAAGAATGAGCTACCACTCTGCTCCATAGGAGGCCAGTGGCAACATTATACAGTGTCTGGGTCAAGCCCCTCTCTAGGCAAGAAACCGTGGCTAGGCTGGGCTGGGCTGACATTTCAATACTAACGAGGTGGGGCACCGTTCATAGTTACCTCTTTTCTTTTACAAAGTGTCACTGAAACACACTTACTGAAAACACTGCTTTGAAAACACTTGGCAGATATTTTCCCCATAGTTTCACGATGGGAAATTATGATAAAGCCCCCATTAGGCAGGAATCTAGACCCAACATGGCGGCATTACCCGGAGTGGCAGGCCTTTTGTTAAAGACTCCCTTCACCCTTGTACACACCCGCAGACTTACATGCGTCAGAGTTCCAGCTGGGCAACCACACTCCCCCATGACCTGCAGCTCACCTGCTTTCCACAAGTTTGTAAACAGCAGTTTCGGTTAACAGTTTCCAAAGACCCCTTCCTCATGACCCTTACCCAACTCCTGCCCTAGTAGTTTCAAGACCCCCCAGGCCCTGTTTGCACAACCAGCTTCCCTACCTCTCGGGCTATAAAAAGCCCCTACCCTCCTCCCTCAGCGCGACTTCCTCGGCCCACACCTTTGGACCGAGGAACCTTGCCCACGAGTCCTAATAAAGGCTATTCTCACTGCCATTTGCCTTGTGTCTTCGTTCCTGGTTCGGCTCCAGCCTCAGTTTACCTTTACACCCCCAAACGCATCTTTTTCTAGAGTCAGCTGTGAATCAGAAGAGGTAGCAGCAGTCGGTATTTAACCCTGTGTGGGATAAAAACACCAGCAGCCAGGCCTGTGTTCCTTAGGGTGTCCCTGGTGTTAAATCATCCATCCTTCCATGTAGGCCTCCTCTTGGGGTGGAGAATGGGATATTTACTAGGACACCAGTCTCATGGAAGAGTTTTGGGGGGGTGGTGCTGCACACCCTGGATAGGATATCTGTCCCCAAAATTGATGTCTCATGCACTTCTAGCAAGCATACTTTAAAATAAAGGTAAAAACACAGTGAGTTTGTCTATCTACCAGTTCAGGAAAGATGGGAAGTCTCTCTTGTTCTTGGCGTAGCAGAAAATTTGTGAAATTAGGAGTTGAAATTTTGGTAAGCAGAGGCTTCACAGTGTTTAATACAAACCTTATAGCTATGGAAGACACTTTGCCCCAGAGTTCAGCAGTCCAGGGGATGTTGTTAGTGTTACATGAAGAAAGGCCTCACACCGTCATCTATGTCTGGCAAATGCTGAGGTAAACTAGGTTATTTCCTGCAGGAGTTCTCAGGGCCTGGAAGTTGCAGCTGAAAGCAGGAGGTGGAATAGGCAGGCTGCCCAAACTCATTTAATAATGGCATTTTTTTCCCTATTCCCACAGAACATGAAATAGTTGTCAGAAAATATTGTGGGAAATGTAGTCTTAAGATAACCATGAGAAAGTGTAAGTGACATGGTTAATATAGCCCTAGAAATAGAAATAGGCTTTAACTTACTGGGGCAATTGAAATCGCTGGTTTTCTAGCATAGCCCTAATTCTCAAGTTGGAAGCTGCCATCTGTATAATCATAGGACGTGGAGAAAAACAGTGTCAAGATGACTGTCCTTGAGTGGGAGTGAGGTCAAGCCTCACATGGATGTCCAGGAATACCATTAAGCAAATGGTTAGAGTGAGCCTGCAGCAGCACTAAGTACACTGAAGAAAAAAGAAGGCCCTATTCTGGCTCAGCGCTCACACCAGCCCTCCTTGCAGCTGCCCACAGGGCCCCACACCCATGGGAACATTCTATCTACCCATAGGCAGAATATGCAATGCTCCTAACCATTGTATACAATGAAATACAGAGAATTGATCATTTACTAAAGTTATCAAGGAGCCTGAGAAAATTAAACCCTTTCCTGAGACAGCTGCCTGTGTGGTGAGAACTCTGAACTTAGTCTTAAAAGACCAGTGGCCCAGTCTCAATAAGCAACTCAGATCCTACATCTTCATTCCCTGATGTTCAAAATGAGAACGTCTACTAATATACTGTCCAAGATGCCTGTAAGGTGAAAAATCAAAAAGTCTGCCTCTGTATCAGAGCCCTTTTGCTCACCTTCTCTAATTCAACACCCCAGTGACGCCTGTTGACTGATAGTTATCCCTTAGTCCCTGAGGAAGGAGAAAAAGGAGGAGGAATGAGCTCTTTCAAGTCATTTCTAACCTTCTTTATGCAGTTTACTCTTCAGGGAAAGAGCTATTCAGTAATGGTAATATATTCCCAGAGATGGGCAAAATGGTTTAGGTATTGTGGCACTAACACTGTTGCTATTTCTGTCTATAGCCATTGCCCTTTTGGGGTGCTTGAACAACAAATAGTAAGTCATTCCTTCCTTTATTAAATGGATAAGATAAATCTATAGGAAGCAGTCCATTTCTTTAGGTGTATCATTTTATGTTAAATTTTGCATGTCCTTTATTTAGGCCTGTGGCAGATTTTGATGTAGACTGAAGTTTTGCATTTGATATAAGCCTCCTGTTTCTTATTTCTATATACTGTAAAGAAACAGGTAATTATTGCTCTCTTGATATTACCAAAAATAGTGGACTGAGCAGTCTAAAATTAGGTTTAAATATGACAAATGGCATGTAGCCCTACAGCTTCTTTATAATCACTGTAGTGCACAATGAAATTTACCCAGTGTACTGAATAATAGTGAATGCTGCTAATAATACAAATTGGTGTTTTAGGATTACCTTGTATCATCATACCAAACTTACTGTGAAATCTAAATAGCTATATATATATTTCCAAAGAGTATTAGTACAATAGTGCTAAATCAATATTCTTTGCATTGTGTTGCTGTCAGTGTTCTCATAGTGTTTGTTTATGTTGTTAGTTAATATGATCATTATATACTCCACAAATGGTTTATCTTACATGATGTTTGCACCACTTTCCATATTCAAGCTGGAAGATTCTTAAAGTGTTGTTTTCAATTACTGACAAAGGGGATTGCATTTAAGAACTTGAAGTAAATGTTCAGATGTGCTTTTTTAAAGTAATCAAAGGAAAATTATATTGACCCAGTAGTCTCTGCAAAGATGTTTTGTAATGATTCCACCATTCTTGAATGCTGTATGTTGTACCTCAGGATTACTTCATACACCCTACTTACCTCAAAAAGCCAGACTGAATTTGATTCATTCATCAGGGAACACTATACTGCAACTTGTTGATGAATACAGCTCTCAGGTCATTTCATTCTGTTCCTAATGACTAAGTAGCAGGACTGGCTTTGCCACTGGGTGGACAAAGTGGGTGTTTACTTCTAGGAGGGGATTGAGAAACTACAAGATTCTTGATAGGCCTAAATAGCCAATAATTCTAAAATTGCATATGTTGTATGCCACAGGACATGATTTTACATTAAAGCTTCATTTTGTGGGATGGAACAACTAAGGCATTAAAAGGGATATATTTATATCAGAGCAGCCTGACTTACACCGACTTATATTTATATCCGTGTCAGTGCATGACACTGAATGAGGTTAACTTTTCTGACCGAAGAGGAGCTTATGCTGGAGAAAGCTCAGAAAAAGCATGATCTTATTGACGGGTATCTATCATACAAGATAAAGACTGAGTGTGCTGAAGGTCAAAGGGAAAGGGGGTCTTGGTGTGGCCCCACACACCTTCTGACCTTGTTCCAATCTTATTTAGTGCCATTTCTAATCTAGGGACTGCTTTACTGTGGTTGGAAGAGAAAACACAGTCAAGGGCTCTAGTGACCACCAGGAGCTGCAGTTTTTCAGGCCTTGATACTTTAATCTTCTTCTTAAGTATGTGGGCATGGTTTTTAATGTAAGCTGCTCCAAAAACACCTTAAAAAATTGCTTCAAATGACCGGGCACCATGGCTCATGCTTGTGGATCAGGAGGTCAGGAGATCGAGACCATCCTGGCAAACATGATGAAACCTCGTCTCTACTAAAAATACAAAAATATTAGCTGGGCGTGTGGCGTGCTCCTATAGTCCCAGCTACTTGGGAGGCTGAGGCAGCAGAATCGCTTGAATCCAGGAGGCAGAGGTTGCAGTGAGCCTAGATCGCACCACTGTACTCCAG
>NW_012102821.1:1347898-1351863 GCF_000951045.1 Mandrillus leucophaeus
AAAAAGACAATTCACAGACCAGGAGAAAATATTTGCAAAACACTTCTCTGATAAAAACAAACCCAAATTCAGAATATATAAAGAACTATTAAAGCTCAACAGTACAAAATCAAACAACCCTATTAAAAAATGGCCAAAAAAAAAAAAAAATCTGAAAGGACACTTCACTTCATCAAAGAAAGTATAAAAGTATACAGGTGGCAAAAAGCATTTGAAAAGATGCTCAACAACATATGTTATTAGAGAATTCCAAGTTAAAATGACAGTACTACGCCATACTTATTGAAGTGGCTGAAACCCAAAATACTGGCAATACCGGATGCTGGTGAGGATGTGGAACAATAGGAAACTTCCTTCACTGTTGGTGGAAATGCAAAGTGGTTCAGCCACATTGTGACAAGCTTGGCAGTTTCTTACAAAACTAAACATACTCTTACCATACAAGCCAGCGATCACACACTTTGGTGTTTACCCAAATGAGTTGAAAACTTATATCCACACAAAATGTCTACACGAATGTTTATAGCATCTTTAGTCACAATTGCCAAAACTTGGAAGTAACCAAGTTGTGCTTCCATAGGAAAATAGATAAACTGTGGTACATCTATACAATGGAATATTAAAAGAAATGAGCTATCAGGCTATGAAATGACATGGAGGAAACATAAACGTATATTAATAAGTGAAATAAGCCAATCTGAAAAGGTCACATACTGTATTTTGTCAACTATGTGACAATCTGAAAAAGGCAAAACTAGGGATATAGTAAAAATATCAGTGATTACCAGAGATTAAAGTGGGAGGGAGTGAGCCGGCAGAGCAGAGAGAAATTTTGGGGCTATGAAATGACTCTGTATGAAATTGTAATGGTGGATACACGGCATCAACTTTGTTAAAACCCCATAAAATGTACTTCTTGAAGAGTGAAACCCAATGTAAATTACAGACTTTTAGTAAATAATTATGTATAAATATTGACTCAAAAATTGTAATAAATGCACTGCACTAATGCAAGATATTAATAGAAGAAATTGGGGGTGGTGAGTTCCTACACACTTCACAATTTGAAAATAGCACTTAACTAGACCCTAATCACTCCCCCTCAGAGAGAGACGAGACAGTTATTTCTTGCCTGTGATTCCTGCCTCTGACTCCCAGAGTTCTTCCTAAAATCTCCTAATCTCAGGATGTTACGTAGGAAACACCAACACTTTTGCTAGCAGGAATCTCTCTTTCTAGGTCTTTCGCACAGCTCTGCTTGCAAGGCAGTAAGAGGAGTTAAAATGCTGAAAGAATAGAAGATTCTCTTATGCTGTGTTAGACATTTATTCCATTAGTTCATTTTTGTTTTTAGAGAACCTCACTGAAGTCTGGGATTAAGAGGGCTTTGATTTCTTTACACAAAACAATGTCTTGCCAAGGAAAACGAGAGCCTCTAAAAGGCTCTCTTTTCTGCACAGAACAGGCATTGTCACTGAGTCAATGACATCTCTGCAGAAGAAGAAGAAGAAATGCATAGATTTACCCTACCTTATTAAACCAGATTTGTCTTCCGCCCAACTCCTAGAGGTTTCCAAAGTCTTAGAGTATGTCAAAGTGTGCAAGGACTACTAATGATATCCAATTTTTGAGAGATGCTTAATGAAAAATTAAACTAGATATGGAAGAACAGGAAGGAAAAGTATAGACGTTTTACTAAAAAACATCTCTTTAAAACAGCAGGTATCCTCTGCCAGGCTTCCAGGACAATGTCTGTTGCTCTTGCTCAGGGTAGGATAATGTGATCTCAGAGCAGTAAACCCGAGACAGTCCCCGGACAATCTTCAGATCTGGTGGTTTTGTTTGTTCCTTTCCTTTCATTTCATTTCTGTTCAATTTCATTTGATAACTGGCTGGGTTATGTCCCGACAGGTTGAGATGTTTAGATGTTTCTTTGAGAGTACTTCATGGTACCAAGAACGTGGTCTCTCTTCTCCATTCTTCATAGCCTTCTAGTTAAGGATGCCTTATCTAATCTGAAGGCATTTACTACGCTCAGAATCCTATCACACTGCAGCAGGCCCTTAATCTGTCACTGATGCCAAAGATTAATAATATTACCAATGCTTGTGATAAAGCCTACACATTCCTTTTTTTCTGAGTTTCCTTGTCATGCAAAGATCATATGAAGGGCTCCCCCCTTTCCTGGACCAAACTGAGGGTCAGGCTGTTATTTCTTGTGGCCCAATAATGAGATACTGATGAACTGGGGAGGAACAGAGTTTATTTCTGCAACTAGTTACAGGGAGAAGGCCTCAAAATTATCACCAGATCAACTCAAAATTACAAAGTTTTCAAGAGCTTATATGCCTTTTAAGCTATATGTCTACATGTAAGTGTGCATTCATCTAAAGACATAAGTGATTAACGTCTTTTAATCTATAACTAAGGTTTGAGTCCTGAACACCTTCCTCTGGATCCTTGGTAAATGTACTTAATCTAAACGGGTCCAGGTGCTAGGGTGATTACCCTTATCTTTTCTCCAGCTAAATCACGGAGGTTTGGGGAGTTCCTTTAGACCGCTAATAAACTTGTTTGTGAAGGCCTGGGGAGTCTCTTCAGACCCCCCAAAAAAAGTTTTGCTTTTTTTTTCTTTTTTGAGACAGAATCTCACTCTGTCGCCCAGGTTGGAGTGCAGTGGTGCGATCTCAGCTCGCTGCAACCTCTGTCTCCCAGGTTCAAGTGGTTCTCCTGCCTCAGCATTCTGAGCAGCTGGGACTACAGGCATGTGCCACCATGCCCGGCTAATTTTTTGTATTTTTAGTAGAGCAAGGTTTCACTGTGTTGGCCAGGATGGTCTTGATTTCCTGACCTCGTGATCCTCCCGCCTTGGCCTCCCAAAGTGCTGGATTATAGGCGTGAGCCGCCATGCCCAGCCAAAACTTGTTTAATCCTAAACAGGTCCTGTTAAGAATTCTTTTGTTATTTGTCATGCTTTAAGGTCCAGGAAAGGCCTTCGCAAAACTCTTGATGGGCTTTCGTTACACTACAGCCTTTGTATAAGGTCACTAGCTCTTTTAGCTTTTAATATTTAACTTAATCACCCAGTCAGTACTGAAACAGTTGTTATGAAGCCCTGCGTTCATGAGACCTGGCCTGCCACACCCCTACACAGGATCCTAAGACAGACTGTTAAAGGCAGGCACCAGAGTGGCACTGTAGGTAAACACAGAGACAGCTGCAGCATAGAGACAACTGGGACCCCTCTGCAAACTGCGCAGCACCTTTTCTATCACTCTGTGAAACTCTTCTGTCACTTGAAATGCAATTTATAGACTTGGAGGAATTCTGTGTTTCATCACCTAACGAAATGCAGAAGGTAGAACTCATCATTTTTGTCTTTGGCTACCCTGAAAGTAGATGTTTCGTTGTTAAGAGAACAATAACAAAGTTTTTTTATTGTAATGATACAAGGAAACAAGAATAAAATCCCTTGTATATGGAATATGAAAGAAGAAATGAATAATGCCGCTGACTGAAGGGGGGACTCAGTAACTGAAGAACTAGGAAAGCGGATCGAAAGGATTGAAGACTTACGTGTTTGCCTCAAGACCCTGGGAGTTCTTTATCCAGTTCTCTTATTTTTGTTTTGTTTTGTTTTCTCATTTGATGGGAGGAAAAGATTTGAGAGAAGGGTAACTCCAGGAAGCTGCTTTAACAACCTCAGAACTAGAATACTTTGCCAGGGAGTTGTAAGATACTTTGTTTTTGCTTTTACTTTTATTTTTGTTTTCTGACATTTGTTCCTGTTTCAAAATGTTCAATTAAAATATGTGGCAAAGAGATTCTGTTCACACACCCCATCCATTGCAATGACAGTTCCCAGCTTCAAATCTGCAAACCCACTTTTTTTTTTTTTTTTTTTTGAAACCAGTTTGTCTCCTAATAGCATTTGGTTGCTTTTATCTCCTTACTTTTGATTTTAA
>NW_012102821.1:1353213-1355558 GCF_000951045.1 Mandrillus leucophaeus
AAAAAAAAAAAAAAAAAAAAAAAAACCTACTTCAAAGAAATGATACAGAGCTGAAGTGGAAGGCAATCCACCCACTCATAACTTACCACTCCACACTCCGCACAATAACACACACACACTCACATATTTATTCACTGGCAGCACTATAATCAGCTTAGCAGTTGGCAAACTTCCTGTAATAAATGCTGATATTCATCCATACTCACACGACTAGGCTTGTCAAACATAAGCTTCTGGCTCACCACTGCAGTCTTGGGCCCAAAGTCTCTAAGTTAGCTTTATAACCTAGGTATTGGTATCTGTGGAGGGAGGTAGCAACTCAGGATAATGGTGCATATTTCATTGTGAGGCCAAGGGATGAGGCAGGGGAGATGTAAGAACAGCGAATAGCCGGCCTGTAAGGTGCTAAATACAGCATAAAAAGCCTGTTTCTTGGTAAATGGTTAATTGACAAAAGTCAGTTGCTTTCTTATATATCAGCAATGAATATCTGAAATTTGAAATTAAATACACAATAGCATTTATATTAAAATCAATGAATGAAATGCTTAGGTATAAATCTAACAAAATATGTACAAAGTCTTTATGAGGAAAACTCCAAAATTCTGATAAAAAAAATTAAGGAAGATCTAAATAAATATGGAAATATTCTGTATATATGGAAAGGGTAATTCAATATTGTTAAGATCTCATTGTTTCCCAACTTGCTCTATAGATTCAATGCAATCCCAATCAAAATCTCAGCAAGTTACTTTGTGGGTATCAACAAAATGATTCTAAAGTTTATACGGAGAGGTGGAAGACCCAGAAAAGCCAATACAAGATGGAAAAAAGACCAAAGTCAGAGTACTGAAATTCACCAAAATAAAAATTTCCTATAAAGTTACAGTAACAAAAACAATGTGGTATTTGTGAAACAACAGACAGATAGATCAATACAACAGAACAGAGAGCCCACATATAGTCCACCAAATATAGCCAACTGATCTTGGATGAAGGAGGAAAGGCAATTCAATGTCTTTTTAACAAATAGTGCTGAAACAACTGGATATCCACAAGCACAAATATAAATTGAAACACAGACCTTTCACAAACATCAACTCAAAGTAGATAATAGACACCAATGTAAAATATAAAACCATGAAACTTCTAGAAGATAATAGAAAATATAGGTCACCTTGGGTTTGAAAATGACTTTTAAGATACAACACTGGGAAAGCAGGATCTATGAAATGAAAAATGGATAATTTGGACCTCATTAAAAATTTTTCAAAAGTCCTTCTCTGCAAAAGACACTTAAAATAACAAAAAGACAATTCACAGACCAGGAGAAAATATTTGCAAAACACTTCTCTGATAAAAACAAACCCAAATTCAGAATATATAAAGAACTATTAAAGCTCAACAGTACAAAATCAAACAACCCTATTAAAAAATGGCCAAAAAAAAAAAAAAATCTGAAAGGACACTTCACTTCATCAAAGAAAGTATAAAAGTATACAGGTGGCAAAAAGCATTTGAAAAGATGCTCAACAACATATGTTATTAGAGAATTCCAAGTTAAAATGACAGTACTACGCCATACTTATTGAAGTGGCTGAAACCCAAAATACTGGCAATACCGGATGCTGGTGAGGATGTGGAACAATAGGAAACTTCCTTCACTGTTGGTGGAAATGCAAAGTGGTTCAGCCACATTGTGACAAGCTTGGCAGTTTCTTACAAAACTAAACATACTCTTACCATACAAGCCAGCGATCACACACTTTGGTGTTTACCCAAATGAGTTGAAAACTTATATCCACACAAAATGTCTACACGAATGTTTATAGCATCTTTAGTCACAATTGCCAAAACTTGGAAGTAACCAAGTTGTGCTTCCATAGGAAAATAGATAAACTGTGGTACATCTATACAATGGAATATTAAAAGAAATGAGCTATCAGGCTATGAAATGACATGGAGGAAACATAAACGTATATTAATAAGTGAAATAAGCCAATCTGAAAAGGTCACATACTGTATTTTGTCAACTATGTGACAATCTGAAAAAGGCAAAACTAGGGATATAGTAAAAATATCAGTGATTACCAGAGATTAAAGTGGGAGGGAGTGAGCCGGCAGAGCAGAGAGAAATTTTGGGGCTATGAAATGACTCTGTATGAAATTGTAATGGTGGATACACGGCATCAACTTTGTTAAAACCCCATAAAATGTACTTCTTGAAGAGTGAAACCCAATGTAAATTACAGACTTTTAGTAAATAATTATGTATAAATATTGACTCAAAAATTGTAATAAATGCACTGCACTAATGCAAGATATTAATAGAAGAAATTGGGGGT
>NW_012102821.1:1359688-1361771 GCF_000951045.1 Mandrillus leucophaeus
GTAAAATGGACCAGTCAGCACTCTGTAAAATGGACCAATCAGCAGAAGGTGGGCAGGGCCAAATAAAGGAATAAAAGCTGACCACCTGAGCCAGTAGCAGCAACCCACATGGGGCCTTTTCCATGCTGTGAAAGGTTTGTTCTTTTGCTCTTCACAATAAATCTTGCTGCTGCTCACTCTTTGGGTCTGAACTACCTTTATTACCTGTAACAGTCACTGCAAAGGTCTGTGGCTTCACTCCTGAAGTCAAGCAAGACCACAAACCCACAAGAAGGAAGAAACTCCGGACACATCTGAACATCTGAAGGCAGCAAACTCTGGACACACCATCTTTAAGAACTGTAACACTCACCACGAGGGTCCACGGCTTCATTCTTGAAGTCAGTGAGACCAAAAACCCACTGAAAGGAACCAATTCCGAACACAATAGCACTTCATCTCACCTCAAGAATGCAGAATAACCGAGTTTTCTATAGTAATCAGGCATTGTGCATTACATTCTTAATTCAAAATAACAAAGGCTAATATTTATTGAACCCTTACTGCCAGCTACTAGATACCTTACATATATATGTAATATTCACAACATTGTTATAAAGAGATACTATCTCATTTTATAAGATAAGAAACTGAGGCATGAGAGGATAAATAATTCACACAACTAGAAACTGGTAAAGCAGAATTTCAAACCCAAGCAATGTGACTTTAGAACTCATGTTCTTAGTTACTACATTAAATTCTTTGTCATTCATTACAACTTTATAAACTTCCATAAATCTGAAATTTCAAAAATTTGAAATGATTTGATTTTAATTTTCCAATATCATATTATCATTTAATACATCTCCAAATTATCCATGTTGCTTAACTGGGCTACAGTGGGTCAGACATCTATGGCAATAGAACTGCACTCATCAGATTTGTCTGTAGAATCTGGGCTTCTTAGAAGAAACCAATGAATGCCTGCATCAACATCATCATCCCCACGACTATTCACCCAGCCGAAAACTGTGCTGAGCACTGGGTCTCATGGGGTCTCATGGACAGCTTGCTTGCGGAATTTATCCACTTTTAATGCACTTCAGATTTGAAACATAAAAAGCATAGTATCCTACAAATGAAATAAAGTTGTTAGAGACTTGTCTAATTTTACCAGGTACAGTCATCTTAGTTGTTCAGCAGGAACTCCTTTGAAAATTAAGCGTGTGGCCTGAGCCTTTTAAAGATGGTATGAACCATTCTTCCCTATCATTTCCCAGCCCTAATACCTGTAATGAGCTTCTCACAGGAACTGCATGCTTAATTGACTATCGGCAACATCGAACATTTGTCCTTTCTTAACAGAGGAATTTATGTTACTCTGGCTGTGTGCTTGAATGGATGACTTAATTCATCTCGACCTTGTTATGCTATTGATGCAACAGAAATACTGAGCCTTGGTGATTCTCTGCATAACTAAGCACAGACCAAGCACCTGAGGAGGGTTGAGGGATTGTCGTCAAGATTTAAAGTGACTTAAGCTTTGTTGTGATTTCTATAGCTGCAAAGAAGCAAATTAGAGGTGTCGATGTCAGGAAACAGTTTTCTGGAAAGCTCCCCAGTGAAAAGTGGACAGCAGTGACTTTAAGCAGCCACGGAAAATAGTTGATCCTTTCAATGACTGTTGGTAGCAGTTCTGCTACTGTATTTTTCCATTCCATGTTTAAACCAAGAAAAATAGGTTGGCATTAGAAACATACTGATACTCATCGACAAGTTGAACTTTTCTTAGTGATTTTATTTTTGTCTTTTTCTTCCTATTTGTTGGCCAAAAAACAATCAGAAGACAATTTTTAAAAGAATATTAATACTACCTATTTACCCAGTGATTACTACACCAAGCAGTGTGCTAGACATCACACACTGAAGAGAGAGGGAGGGAGAGGTTATTGTCTCAAATAACTAACTTGTTAAATTGTCTTGTTTAATCTTCTCAGGAAGGTTAAGAGTATGTACCCTCATTATCCACAATCATAGGTGAGGAAACTGGGGCTCCCAGAGAGTAAGTTACTTGCCCAGTTCCCAGAGGTAAAAAATGGCAGAG
>NW_012102821.1:1363567-1364920 GCF_000951045.1 Mandrillus leucophaeus
AAACCAGTTTGTCTCCTAATAGCATTTGGTTGCTTTTATCTCCTTACTTTTGATTTTAAAAAATGTTTCTCTCCTTCTATGTGAAATTTCATTTCAAAAAGAAGACTGATGGCAGGCATTGAATCTGGAAGCTCTTCCACCCAGAGTGACAAAAATAAAGAGTGATGCTGAAAGCTGCACTGCATGAAATCCTCTCTCTGTCGTCCGTTCTCCAAATCCATTACTGGCTCTAAAAGGATCTCCTGAGAACAGAAATTGTACATTGACATT
Organism: Mandrillus leucophaeus; assembly: GCF_000951045.1. Lineage (NCBI taxonomy): Eukaryota > Metazoa > Chordata > Mammalia > Primates > Cercopithecidae > Mandrillus > Mandrillus leucophaeus. Next base: position 1,363,838 of record NW_012102821.1, read on the forward strand.
GACTGGTGTTTATATAGCAATTAAGCCACACCTCATCTCCTGTATTTTCCAAATAGACAGCAGGGCTGTTTTTTTAAAAGTGAAAGAAAACATTGACAAGGATCTCACTCTATTAGATCATTTCCAAGGTCACCCATGACCCTATTATCTCCTGCTCTCCAGTAGCCTAAACACGGGATCAGAGGGTAGTACAATATCCTTAACATTGGCTTGCATAGGTGTGTTGCTGCTAACTTGGAGATGGCAGAGACAGGCTACTACAGATTTCTTTCATGATGCAAATGTGGGAGCCAGTCCTTCGTTACCAGCTGGTAAGGGAAGTTGGCAGATACATGAAAATGGAAGGACTGGCACATAGCAAACAAATGACCATTTAAAATGTTTTTATTCATTTAGAAAGTCTACAAATCAGACTATTAATGCTAAATTGGAGTGAAATCAGACCTCATACATAGTAATGAGCTTTGAGTAATTAGCGTGGAGTAAAGAGAGATCCATCATTTGATGTTAATGCAGGCAGGCCAGACAAGGAGAATGACAATGGGAAGATACACAAACTAGGTGAGCACCAAGAAAAGCTTTTACAAGTCATTCACAAGGAGTGCAAACAATAGTGAATGCACCGATTCCTTCTAAAGTGCTCCCATTCAATGTATTTCAATGTCTATGGAAGGAATAAAACACGTGTTTGAACAATTGCCCACAGTTCTCTTTGTTCTAATCACTTCCACAGAGGTTGAAGATTTATTGGCTAATGGGAAACCAGGAGGGGCATAAAGGCTTTTCTTGATTAACATGGGTAATGATGTCATAAATAGCATAAAATGTCTCTTTATATTTGATAATTCTCTGAAAATCTATTGTCATAGGATCACGTAGGCCCATCTGCAGCATCTTTAATCACATTTTAATGGTATCTCATGGGCAGTGTGTAATAGTGAGAGGTGAAGCCTACTGGGCTTCTGGGTCAGGTGGGGACTTGGAGAACTCTTCTGTCTAGCTAAAGGATTGTAAACACACCAATCAGTGCACTGTGTCTAGCTAAAGGTTTGTAAATGCACCAATCAGCACTCTGTAAAAATG
>NW_012102821.1:1367465-1377573 GCF_000951045.1 Mandrillus leucophaeus
GTGTGGCAGTTACTATTATTTTCCAAATTATTTTATTAAAAAATTAAAGATTAGATATTTTGGACCACTTGCTCTATGGCAATGAACAGGTAAGTTGAAAAGTTTAGGCTCTGGGAGGCCAGAACCAAAGCTCTTAAATTTAAAATAAACAAAAGTCAGGAAGTGACATCACAGACACATGGAACATCAGGAAGGTGGAACTGCATAAAACTGAGTGGACATTTGGGGAATTACTAATGCAGGGATTGAAGTCATAGTCTGATTTACAGATGGTCGTAGGCTTTTATAAGAAAGCAAATGGAACCATCAAAGGGTTTGTGCACAGTGGATATACATGATAAGGTCTATGTTTTACTTTCTTATGCTACCGACTTATAACCAATATAGCTTACACTGTGAGTTCTCTGTTCAACAGTGGTAATAGATTTTTATAACTTGTGACTCCTCTAATAGAGATTCACTTGTACCCATCTGTATTCATTAGAACACTTTTAGTTGCTTGTAGTAGGAATCCCCTTAAAGCCAGTTAAAGGAGAAAAATAGGCCAGGTAGGGGGGTGAGGCGAGATGTTACCGGGTTGGGCAACAGAATAGCCCATCACTCCCTTCAGACATGGCTGTCTCCAGATTGCTTAAAAGATGTCATCAGAATACATTTCTCATTCACTCATCTCCCATCTCTACCTTGCTCTACAGGGGATGTCAAAGATGATCCTCAGGTATACCTGATCTTTGGGTTCATGACCAGAATGAGACACCTTCCCCATTTCTGAGTTCATATGAATATATGAGGAAGGATTCTGCGTGGGTCCTGCACCTCCGCTGGCCTGGTTTCCAGTTGAGGGAAATTCTGGTTGGCTAGGAGAGGTGCTTGAGCTTCATGGTCCCACTAGGCTAGGTAAGAATTGTTCCTAAAAGGAGAAGATGAGTTCTAGTCGCTTTTGAAATGGAAAGCTAGGTAGGCAAAAATAGCAGATGTCCTTTATAGCAATGCAGATGCCTGTGTATTGTGAGGGGAATGGCAAGAAAACCCCCACAACTCACCCCTTCTTCCCACAGGGCCTCTGTTGGACAGGAATTCCCTTGTTAGTTGCTCCTTTAGGAGAAGGAATAGAGGGCACTTTGTAAAGCAGGAAGGCAGAAGCATTAAGCCATTATCACCTGCTAATAGTTTATCAGGAAAGAGTTTTTCAGATTGCCCATTTTATCTCCTAGTTTTGGTGGAGCAGGCTCTAAGTAATACATGTTTCTGAAATGGTGGGTTCAGTTAATACTCTAAAGAAAGAAACAAGGTAAATGGACCCTTCAGGAGATTAATCCAGCAGTGTGGATGCAACAGCAGATGGCGGTGAATTCATAAACCTGGACTGCAGTTTGCCTCTAAGTTATGAGGGTGGCCTCAGGAGAAAAAAAGTATCCCACACTGGAGGTAACAGTGATGACAGCTGACATTTAGTACCATGTGCCTGGCACTATGCTAAGCATGCTCCCTAAGTTATCTAATCAAATCTGCTTAGGAAAATTTTGAAGCATATACTTCTCTTCTCCCCATTATATGATAGAGGGAATTTAAATAATTTCATCAAGTTCACATAACTAGTGGATTGTGGAGCAGAGATGAACAGCCAGGACAACTTGACTTCAAAGCCATGTTGATGCTGTCAGGCTGCACTGATACAGGTGCTAAGAAGGAAATGCACACATTGGGCGGGGTGAGGATTCACACAGATAGAATCTGGATGTCCTTCCAACTGTGAGGCCCGTGAGTCCTTCAGCATCTTCAGGGCTTATCTGTGGCAGGGAATCAGCCATTCCTTGTATGGTATGTGGCTTTTGCAACATTCCTTCATGGTTTCTCTCCCTGTTGTTGGTATTTATGTGTGCTGGCAACTTCCCTGTAAGAATATATCTTGAGCATGAAAAGATGATGTAGCTAACAGAAAAACAGGATAGAGGAAAATCACCAAACACTTGCTACCAATGCCAAATGAGGATTGGAGCCTAATCTACTGACTATTGCTGGGACACTCCTCGTGTTGAAGGTGCCTCAGGACAAGCCCTGCATGAGTACCATGACAGAGCAGTCACTGTGTCTGCAGGTGGAAATATAGCCCTAACCCCTGGGGACCTGCCTGTACACCACTGTGGAAGCTGCACTGACCTCACACCCTGTACTTTACCCTGCCCACATCACTAGTCACAGGGCTAGAAATTTCTGCTAAAAAAGTTATATCCTAGATTTAGGTGTATTGACCTTGGCAATCTAGCTAGAAACTCATGCATTTGCATCATCTTGCAATCCTACACCTTGTATTTTGCATATTAACACTTTATACACTTTCCCAAGGTCTAGCTATACCTGCCTAAACTCCCATTTTTCAGCTAGATCTGGAATCCTGGACAATTTTCCCAGAAACCAGCAGGTGATATTTAGCAGCTGAGTGAGTTTGATGTCATAATTAAGCAAAACTCACAGCCCACATTCCTGCCAAGCAGGTGCACTGGCTGTGCAAGCATCCATGCGTGTACTCATGTTGGACCAAAAGTTTGCACAGCATATACCCCAAGAAATACATATTGAAGACACATGAAGTAGCTGATCCCCACCGCACTCTTTAAACACACACAAAACAATTCTAGAGAGATTCAAACTTTCGAATTTTAAGTTTTGGATGAGAGTCCTTTCTGTATCAGAAAACCGAGAAACTAAACAATTAGTGATTGATAAATTTTATATGATAAAGTTCTAAATGAAAAAAAAGCAACCAAAAGCAATAACAAAAAGATACTAACTTTTTTTTAACTGGCAAAGACATGGACAATTTACAAATATATGTATATAAATATAAAGATAATGCTATCAAAAATAATTAAATGAAATATTAATCAGCAATGTAAAGGAATAAATGACTCATGCATGCAACAACCATATATGGGCATTCATTATTCTAAGTGAACGAAGCTGCTTTCTGACTAGGCACAGTGGCTCACACCTATAATCCCAGCACTTTGGGAGGCTGAGGTGAGTGGATCACCTGAGGTCAGGAGCTCGAGACCAGCCTGGCCAACATGATGAAACCCTGTTTTCACTAAAAATACAAAAATTAGCTGGGCATAGTGGGGCTTGCCTGTAATTCCAGCTACTCAGGAAGCTGAGGCAGAAGAGTCGCCTGAACCCGGGAGGTGGAGGTTGCAGTGAGCTGAGATGACACCACTGTGCTCCAGCCTGGGAGACAGCACAAGACTCTGTCTTCAAAAAACAAACAAACAAACAAACAAAAACCCAGTTGATTTCTAAAGGTACCATATGATACCATTATAGAATGTCTTTCAAATGCCGGAACTGGAGAGACGGAAGCTTGGAGGAGGGATGGGGTGGGTGGTGGATGGCACTGTGAACGATGGCAGGAGAAAATTGCTTTGTGCTTCTCTGTACCCTGACTGTGGTGACCGTGGTGGTGGTTAGACATGCAATCGCATTGCACGAAACACTGACCTGCCCCTATTACATGTACAATGGAGTGCATGGAAAAACTGGTAAAAACTAAATGGGATCTGGAGTCTAGTTAACAGCGTTATGGCAATGTTAGGTTCCTGGTTTTGATATTATATTGTAGTCACATAAAATGTCATTTTTGGAGGATGCTGGCTGAAAGGTTTATGGGACTCAGTGTGTGCATTTTTCCAATTTCCTGTGAGTTTGTATTCATTTCAAAATAAAAAGTTAATAAATTAAGACAGAATCCTCAAATCCAACTGAATTAAATAAATGCAAATGGAAATTGAGAGGTACCATTTTCTGTGTATCACAATGGAAAAATCTGAGTAACAGTCACTGTTGGAAGATGTTATGGGTTGAATTGAGTCACCTCTCCCTTCAAGTACCTGTGACTATGACCGTATTTGGAAATAAGAACCCTGCAGATGAGCAAGTTAAGATGAGGTCATTAGAGTGGGCCCTAATATGATTGCGTCCTTCTAAAAAGAGGTCATTTTGACACAGAAACAGAGACATACAGAGGAAAGACAAGTGATGACATGGAGAGGACAGGGCTCTACAAGCCAAGAAATGCCTGAAGCTGTTGATGTGGGGAGAGGGGCCAGAGGCAGATTCTTCCTTACAGCCTCAGAAGGAACCATCCCTGCTGACACCCTGACTTTGTACTTCTAGATTTTCAAGTTGTGATAAAATAAATTTCAGTTTAACCGCCCTGTTTGTGGTATTTTGTTATGGAAGCCCCAGCAATGAATGCAGGAGTATGGGGAAGGAGATCCTTTCCTAGAATGCTTGTGAGAGGAAGAAGTTGGTGCAACTTCTTTGGAGGGAAATGTGGCAATATTTATTCAAATATAAAGTCACATGTCAATTGACCCCGTCATTCTGCCTCTGACTAGTCACTCAAGGGATATAGTCATATTTTCCAAAGATTCATTTCCAAGAATGCTCATTGCAGTGCTATTTTTGATAATAAAACCCTAAAACAACCCGTGTCCATCTATTGGGGAATAGATAATAAGTCATGTGATTCCATGTAGTGTGATACAGAGCTACAATACCATGTAAGCACTTCAAAAATTTAAATGCTCTGGAGTATTGAAGTTTTAAAGCGATTTGCAGCAGACTTATTTGATGCTGAAACCTCCTCTGTGTTGACATGAGGCTTTTTAAAGTCTTTATTCATCCCAGTCAATGTAAATATTCATTTGTTACATTGCAGAAATAGCAGTGGCAGTTAAATAAGAAGTGCATCCCCATATCTTTCTAGGAATTTTATTATCATCTTTCTAAAATTTGGAAAATTGTGAATACTGAATTACATCTAACATCAAGGATTTGGGACAATGGAACATAAGCTGATATTCACAGCTGTTGAAATGTACGTGATAAAAATACTGTACACAGTGCAGATTAGAAATATCTATCACCTTTGATATTACTAAGTGAAGTAATACCCTCAGTGTTAATATTAGGTAAAGAAAAAAAAGCAAGGGCATAGAATAGTATATGTAAAAAGTTATCTGGGTAAATGATTACAAGCACATAAACATAACTGAAAATATATAAAAATCTAATTATGATGTTACACTCTAAGTATTGAGATCAGTTCTGCCCTTATTCTCTGCCAAAGCTGTCCTAGTTAGCAATGTACTGAGCAAGGCAGACAGCTTTTTGGGGTCTGGCTTTGGCAGGAAGGCTGTGAGGGGCTGAGAACCTTGCTTTACTCCGCCTTGACTCTGGTTAAGGTAACTTGATTTGTCTGTCAATACATAGTTTCTAAATAAATGTCTCCCAGGTACCAATGCATTGCATTTTGGGCAGATTAATGGAGATTAAATCAGCATCTTTAAAGAAGTTGATAAAGGCATCCTCTCTCCCTCCATCCTTCTCCTTTTTCCTCTGTTCCCTTCCTCCTGCCCCTCTTCCTATCTCCCTCCTCTTCCCTCAACGTCCTCCTTCCCCTGCACCTTCCTGTTCTTCCCCCTTTCCTTTCTTTCATCCCTTCCTCTCTTTCTTCCCTCTGTCCTTCCTCCATACCATCTACCCCTCCCTGTCTTCTTCCCTATCCCTCTTATGTCCACTCTCCCTCCCTGTCTCCCCTTCTCTCCCTTTCCTGTCTTTTCTTCCCTCCCTCTATCTCTTCCTTCCTCCCTTTCCCTCTTCTTCATTCCTTCTCCCTCCTTTCTTCCTTTTCCCTCTCTCCCTCTCCCTGCCTGTGTTCCCCAGTCAACACCTGTGCCCTGAGTGCACCCTTGTGAAACACTTGGCCCTGACCTTCACACCCGGAACTGATCGGGGAATAAGACAGTAATTGTGGGAGGCACAGCTTATGCTTCTTTCTCTGCTCCTTCTTCTGGTTCCCTATTTAGTTCTTTTACAAACAGATTTCACAAGTCAGCTAAAATGTCACCTTTATTATAACTAAAACAAAAATCCTATGTTTCTGTGTTTGTATTATCTGAATGTGCAGATTTTCCTATAGCACCAGCTAAGACTTCTGTAAGAATCAAACTAGCCTGCAAGCTTTCTGAGGACCATTGCTAATCAAACAACCAGTTTAACCCTGGGAATCACTAGAGCTCTATGCCTGCAGCTAACTCCCCCAAACATGCCAACATTTCCTTCAAATAAATAGTCTTTGTAAAAATTGCACTTGAGAATCTGCACACCTCCCTGTGCTATACATCTATGACACTCTGAGCACAGTCCGGGACTTGCTCCCTTTTCTCACAGCTGTGTTGCCGAGGTAGCTTAGGGCACTGCTCTGACTCTGGCATCCTGTGAGAAACACCATGCTTCCAAGGCAAAATTGTCATGCTCAGTTCTTCTTTTCCTTTGCCCGCTAGAATCCTATGATTCCCGGAGTGAAGCAAAGCCCTCAAGACATCTGATCAGCAGTCTGCCAAGCTCTTTCTTTAAATGGCTAAAAGGATCAGGCTATGAGAGCCTGAAAGTCAAAACACCTTCAGATTTCATATCCAGTGTAAACTAAAAATAAAATCCTAAACTTCCATCACCCCACCAACTAAATGAATTTTTGGTCAGGAAAACCTGAAAAACTGAATTCTTAGGCATGGCAGGAAGGGAGGCTGGACATACCTCATTCAACCCCTGCTCTTTTGGAGGCCAAGCACAGCTGACTAGTATTAATGTTAAAACAGAGATCATGAGATGGATAAAATAGGCTCTTTGTGGCAATAAGACACCACATTATAGATAGGACCTAAGGCCATGCTAGGCAAGGGTTAGGTCACACCTGCAGGTCATCAGTTTTGCCATATAGCCTCCTTATCTCAAAGCATTCCTTTCTGCTGACTCCCAGATTTTAGACAGTCTTACTCTTTTTACCAATTGCAAATTAAAGAATCTCTAAATCCACCTATAACCTGTAAGCGTGCTCATCAAGATATCCCACCTTTTCCAGCTGAACCAATGTATACCTTCCATGTATTGATTTCTGTCTTTGTGTAATTCCAGCCTCCCTAAAATGTATAAAACCAAAAATGTGTGATCTGACCACCTCAGTACCACCTACTCGAGGCTTCTCGGGTTTGTGTTTTTCTTGGGGTCACAGTTACTCATATTGGCTCAGAGTAAGCCTCTAAATATTTGACAGAGTTCGTTTATTTCTGTTAACACCAGCCTGTCAGTATTTTCTTCTTGGCTCCCAGACTCCAGTGATCTCTGGTTCCTGTAGGTAGGCTTTTCTGGGCTAGAATCTGGGCTATGAACCCTACATAAAAACGTTGCCTTAGCTGTTATGAATGAGAACTCACAAATTAAAATGTCTAATTCTTCTCCCCAGTTACCTCTTCACCTATTTACCTATCCCTTTAAAGCTCTTCAGTATTTAGGTGTTAAAGAGAAACCTGGGGAGAAAGCAGACAAGAACGGTAGTTTGAAAGCTTGTGCTATTTGTGAAGTTGGCCAGACACAAAAGGAACTCAGGGTAGATTAGCAGCTCTACAAATTAACACCTGTAATCATTCCATCTTATTGTAAATAAAGCTTATTAATTGGAATGTAGGTGAAATACTATTATAAAGATATTGATGATGTAGATAGGATTGAATGTTGATTGACATGAAAAGAGGCATCAGCTTTCTCATACAGAGATTTACAGGGATTTGTCAACTCAAAGAAACCTGTGAAGTCCGCTGATCTCAGCCCTTCATTGTGAGGAGAGGAACCAGCTATCCAAAGAAAATGGAGGCCTCAGTAAGGAAGTGTGCTCAATGCGCCCCCAAGTGCCTGAGTTCGTTTGAACAGCCCTTCTGGAGCATGGTAATATAGTTCGTTTCTCAATGACAAATTATAAGTTGACACACTGCAGCATAATTTTCCAGAGTCTAAAATTTCAAACTTAGAGAACTTCAGAGAAAGGCAAGCATTTATTTTGCTGGAACCTCAAGGCACTTCTGCACAGCCTTCCTGGATGGTTCCCTCAGGCCTAGCAGAATCCTCTTTACACATCTATAGACTCTCATACATGCCTCTGTGCTGGGACTTAGCCATCACAGTCATGACTGCTGGTTAGACTGCTATTGGTGAGATTGTGCTGTATTGCCCGTATCTAATGCAGTACACCTGACTCGTCGTTCCTTTAAAAATAAAAAACATGTGATTGCTGAATAAATGAAGAAACTGCTGCCAGCCAGAGCTGCTGGGGTGCCTTCTCACAACAGGAAGTCTGTTGTGAAGCTGTTGTGAGGATGCCTGTTTTCTTAATAAGAGTTTACTGCATAGAAAATGTACAGAAATGAGCCCACTTTTATATCTTGGCATAGTCCCTTGCATCTGTCACCTTGGCAAGTCACGTAACTACTCTGAGCCCCAACGTCTTTATTTGTTAAAAATAAAACAGGGAGTAATGACATTATTGTTGTTTAAAAAAATGAAGTTCATGACGGATTGTTGTAAAGATTAATTTTCATGAAGTATGTAAAAATTTCTAACAACTGCCAGGCATATTTTCAGTGCTCAACAAATAAATCTCAGTAGAATCTGAATCTGAATGTTCCTTCCTTTGGATAATTTATTTTTTCCTTACAGGAATGCAGCTTTGATTACCTCATGAAACTTAGCAACACAATACTATTTTTTGAGGAAATATGCATTATAAGTAACTTAATGGAAGGCACTTCTTCTATAAAGCATATTAAGTGATTCCCCAGCTACACAAAAGGGACACTTGCTTCTAAAACCACCTACACCAGGCTGAGGCCACACTATATCTTCCTAAAAGGCGTGCGCAATATAAAAGTGTCTCTATTTTGAAGATATAAAATAATACAAAGAAAAGGGAAGTAAGCATTCTAGGGTCACATAGCAAACCGGTGACAAAATCAGGAAGATAATTGCATTCTGAATTCATGGACCAATGCTCATCTCTTTTATTTATCTTGGAGGTGAAGTTGGAGTCCAGGTGTGATAAGATGATTGATTCTGTTTTTCTTAGCACTGGAAAGGAATGCCAGAGAAATGAGACATATCCGGGTTTGTGTCCTTAATTCATTTGCCTTTCCTTACTTTGTTCCTCTTGAAACAAATTAAATCTGTAATTTTTTAAAGTTGTCATTACAATATGAATGTATTTATTCCTTCTCCTCTTCTTCCTCTCTCTTTTGATTGCTTGAAACCACATAAAAACAAGCAAATGTGATGGTGATTAAGTCTTGGCAGAAGATATTTAGTTGATGTATCGATTCTAAGTTGCTATCAGGAAAATAATTAAACTAAGATTTCACTGGTGATTTTCTGGTCTGCTAGGTGTGAAGGACATTTATTTGCATTGGTAGAAAATAAAGTTCTATGCTGTTACATAAGACTGGATATATCTAATTTTTTTTTTAAAGGGATAGGTTTACTTTTCATTTAAAACAATGAGAAAATTGCTACTCAGCAAACGATTTATTTTAAGCCAGTGGGTTTTAAACGTCAAGCAATTGCTTTTGTTCCTTGTTTTCTTTATAAGTTCAGCATTTAAATGTTTTCTCTTCTTTTGTCTTACATTTTCGTTGGAGTTCATGTTGTGTTTCTTTTATTATCACAGGAGCTGCAAATATTTATTTTTAATATTCTAGTCTCAGAATAAGAAATGATATTCAGCACCATGGCAAGCACACTTACTTAGCATAAGAATGCATTCTATTTTAAAAGCAATTGCATACGCAACAGCAGCACTGGAGCTAGAATAATTTATTTGGGGAAACATGGCTATATGATAAAAACACTCAATGCTGAATTATTGGTATAATCCTGGGATCAGGATGGTGGCTTCTTCTGTTTGCTTTTCTGTACCTTTGTCTGCCAAGGTCATATTGTAGTCATATCTTGAATCTTTAGCATCCTAATGCATTTGCATTTTACCTATTTTCAGAAAAGAACTGATGTTGTGCTGTAAACATGTTATAATGCTAATGTCAGAGAAAAGACTCCTCTTCTTTTTTCCCTTGACAAGCTTTTGTTTGTTTGTTTGTTTCTCAAGTAGGGAAGAGAACAGATAATAGACACAATATTTTTTTAATCTTTTAAAAAGAAGAACATGATTTATAAAAGGCATTTAGAGTTGCAAATTAGCATCAATGCCTACCACATCATTATTTTTTTT
>NW_012102821.1:1377623-1381153 GCF_000951045.1 Mandrillus leucophaeus
AGAATCTGAATCTGAATGTTCCTTCCTTTGGATAATTTATTTTTTCCTTACAGGAATGCAGCTTTGATTACCTCATGAAACTTAGCAACACAATACTATTTTTTGAGGAAATATGCATTATAAGTAACTTAATGGAAGGCACTTCTTCTATAAAGCATATTAAGTGATTCCCCAGCTACACAAAAGGGACACTTGCTTCTAAAACCACCTACACCAGGCTGAGGCCACACTATATCTTCCTAAAAGGCGTGCGCAATATAAAAGTGTCTCTATTTTGAAGATATAAAATAATACAAAGAAAAGGGAAGTAAGCATTCTAGGGTCACATAGCAAACCGGTGACAAAATCAGGAAGATAATTGCATTCTGAATTCATGGACCAATGCTCATCTCTTTTATTTATCTTGGAGGTGAAGTTGGAGTCCAGGTGTGATAAGATGATTGATTCTGTTTTTCTTAGCACTGGAAAGGAATGCCAGAGAAATGAGACATATCCGGGTTTGTGTCCTTAATTCATTTGCCTTTCCTTACTTTGTTCCTCTTGAAACAAATTAAATCTGTAATTTTTTAAAGTTGTCATTACAATATGAATGTATTTATTCCTTCTCCTCTTCTTCCTCTCTCTTTTGATTGCTTGAAACCACATAAAAACAAGCAAATGTGATGGTGATTAAGTCTTGGCAGAAGATATTTAGTTGATGTATCGATTCTAAGTTGCTATCAGGAAAATAATTAAACTAAGATTTCACTGGTGATTTTCTGGTCTGCTAGGTGTGAAGGACATTTATTTGCATTGGTAGAAAATAAAGTTCTATGCTGTTACATAAGACTGGATATATCTAATTTTTTTTTTAAAGGGATAGGTTTACTTTTCATTTAAAACAATGAGAAAATTGCTACTCAGCAAACGATTTATTTTAAGCCAGTGGGTTTTAAACGTCAAGCAATTGCTTTTGTTCCTTGTTTTCTTTATAAGTTCAGCATTTAAATGTTTTCTCTTCTTTTGTCTTACATTTTCGTTGGAGTTCATGTTGTGTTTCTTTTATTATCACAGGAGCTGCAAATATTTATTTTTAATATTCTAGTCTCAGAATAAGAAATGATATTCAGCACCATGGCAAGCACACTTACTTAGCATAAGAATGCATTCTATTTTAAAAGCAATTGCATACGCAACAGCAGCACTGGAGCTAGAATAATTTATTTGGGGAAACATGGCTATATGATAAAAACACTCAATGCTGAATTATTGGTATAATCCTGGGATCAGGATGGTGGCTTCTTCTGTTTGCTTTTCTGTACCTTTGTCTGCCAAGGTCATATTGTAGTCATATCTTGAATCTTTAGCATCCTAATGCATTTGCATTTTACCTATTTTCAGAAAAGAACTGATGTTGTGCTGTAAACATGTTATAATGCTAATGTCAGAGAAAAGACTCCTCTTCTTTTTTCCCTTGACAAGCTTTTGTTTGTTTGTTTGTTTCTCAAGTAGGGAAGAGAACAGATAATAGACACAATATTTTTTTAATCTTTTAAAAAGAAGAACATGATTTATAAAAGGCATTTAGAGTTGCAAATTAGCATCAATGCCTACCACATCATTATTTTTTTTTGCTTCCTCCCCCTTCCTCACCTTCCCCACTCACTACTATACAATTTTTAAAACCTTATTTCAAATAGGATTTGGAAGAAGGAGTAAGGAAATCTAAAATATGAATTAGTTTATTCACTAATTACAGAGTTAAAAAGTTCAGTGTAACTTCAAACTGAAAAAAAAAAAAAACATATATTGCTACTTCCAAAAAAAATATGTTATTTTCTTAAGACTTCTGTTTTACAAATTTCCTATAGTAAATTATTCTTTAACTCTTCCCTTTGGAGTATAACATACATAAAATAAATGACTATGTCTGGAACGTCAACAGTCACTACAGTTTCCATGCCTCCATCCCTAGCAGTGGTGACCACTCTATCAGCATAGATTAGTTCTTCTTACCCCTCACTTTTGGACTGTAGATAGGTTAATCGTTTTTGTGCTCTTCTAGCCCCTTTGTGTCTGTGTTCTTGACTGGGGTATCCTTTTGTTCACATTGAGATTATCAATAAACAGCTTATTATCCTGCTCACTTTAAGTCACTCAAAGTAGAAACTTAGATTTGAATATAATTTGTAACCTGATTCCTCCGAGCACTGAGGTCTTACTACTGACGAAAGAGCTTTTTTGAAAGTAGTTATGTTGGGAACACTCCAAATCTTTTCTTCTAGCTATTTTGAAATATATCCTAAGTTATTTGTTAAATATAGTTGTCCTCTTCCTCTTGTGCTGTTGAATGAACACCAAGACTTATTCCTTCTATCTAACTTTGGAATGTTCCTAACAGAAATCAATGATAAATGTTTGAGATGATGGATATCATTACCCAGATTTCATTATTACAAACTGTGTGCTTTTATGAAAGTATCACATGCACCTCATAAATATGTACAAGTATTATGTATTCATAAAGTCTTTTTAGGTATATCTTGCCCTGTGGTTCTATCAAAGATGGGATAGAAGATGGAGTAGCTCCTTTACTCACAGGTTCTCCCACTTAAAAAGTATAAAACAGGTTACAGCAGAATGAGCAAGCATACAAAGAGCCTGAATGGTGGAAAGAAGAAGGTAGGCTGCCTGGTGAACTGTGGACTTGAGAAAAGACACCATGGCAAATTCCCTGGGTATTCCTTTGGCCACTCCTATATTCTAGAGAAGGCACTGAGGAATCTCCAGAACTACTAAAAGACACACACACACAAAGTCCAAGAAAAGCCTGTTACCGTAGCCAAAGAACTTGGAAAAGGTTGTCCTAACAGAATGGAAATATTCATTGACAATATCTGCCATACTTCAGGCAAACACCAACAGAACCCTGGCAGACCCCAGGCTTCAGAGAGGCTGAAGGGAGCTTATTTCCCACCCCACCTCCCACTCACCTGTGCAAACAGCAGCCCTCCAACACCCCCTCCCTGCAGACACAGGCAGTACTTTGATTTTCTCATGCCGGTGGGGTCAGTAGGATTCAGCACAGAGTGGAGGAGGCTCCATCCTCCACAAACAGCAGGAAATTTAGCCTGATGGAGGAAGGCCAGGCTGACCAGCACTCCACCCAACTCAGTGTCAGTAGGACCCAGTGGGAAGCTGAACGTGCTCACCTACCTGGTACTAAAAAGGGGAAGAGGTGGTGTGAGATGAAGCGGGTTGACTTCACTGCCCCATCTGTGTCATCAGTGGGCTCTAGTGAGGAGCTAAGCTTCTTCCTCATACCTGTAGCAAAAAAAAAAAAAAAAAAGAGAAAAAGTGTTTTTTGAGTCAGTATTCAGCGTCCTCCTTCGATGGCATCAGTGAAACACAGCAGAAAGCAGAGGAAACGCTCCCCCTGGGAGACAACAAGCAGTACCAGTTGGTGCTCATTTTTGCTGGAAAGATAAAGTGTCAGTGATGCCTGGGGAGAACTTTCACTCCACGCATCTGCAATAAGGCAGTGTGAGTCA
>NW_012102821.1:1381203-1411001 GCF_000951045.1 Mandrillus leucophaeus
TCTAACTTTGGAATGTTCCTAACAGAAATCAATGATAAATGTTTGAGATGATGGATATCATTACCCAGATTTCATTATTACAAACTGTGTGCTTTTATGAAAGTATCACATGCACCTCATAAATATGTACAAGTATCATGTATTCATAAAGTCTTTTTAGGTATATCTTGCCCTGTGGTTCTATCAAAGATGGGATAGAAGATGGAGTAGCTCCTTTACTCACAGGTTCTCCCACTTAAAAAGTATAAAACAGGTTACAGCAGAATGAGCAAGCATACAAAGAGCCTGAATGGTGGAAAGAAGAAGGTAGGCTGCCTGGTGAACTGTGGACTTGAGAAAAGACACCATGGCAAATTCCCTGGGTATTCCTTTGGCCACTCCTATATTCTAGAGAAGGCACTGAGGAATCTCCAGAACTACTAAAAGACACACACACACAAAGTCCAAGAAAAGCCTGTTACCGTAGCCAAAGAACTTGGAAAAGGTTGTCCTAACAGAATGGAAATATTCATTGACAATATCTGCCATACTTCAGGCAAACACCAACAGAACCCTGGCAGACCCCAGGCTTCAGAGAGGCTGAAGGGAGCTTATTTCCCACCCCACCTCCCACTCACCTGTGCAAACAGCAGCCCTCCAACACCCCCTCCCTGCAGACACAGGCAGTACTTTGATTTTCTCATGCCGGTGGGGTCAGTAGGATTCAGCACAGAGTGGAGGAGGCTCCATCCTCCATAAACAGCAGGAAATTTAGCCTGATGGAGGAAGGCCAGGCTGACCAGCACTCCACCCAACTCAGTGTCAGTAGGACCCAGTGGGAAGCTGAACGTGCTCACCTACCTGGTACTAAAAAGGGGAAGAGGTGGTGTGAGATGAAGCGGGTTGACTTCACTGCCCCATCTGTGTCATCAGTGGGCTCCAGTGAGGAGCTAAGCTTCTTCCTCATACCTGTAGCAAAAAAAAAAAAAAAAAAGAGAAAAAGTGTTTTTTGAGTCAGTATTCAGCGTCCTCCTTCGATGGCATCAGTGAAACACAGCAGAAAGCAGAGGAAACGCTCCCCCTGGGAGACAACAAGCAGTACCAGTTGGTGCTCATTTTTGCTGGAAAGATAAAGTGTCAGTGATGCCTGGGGAGAACTTTCACTCCACGCATCTGCAATAAGGCAGTGTGAGTCAATGCTCCGTCCTGGTATTTATGGAGCCCAGTGAAAAGCAGAACATGCTCACATACCACGTTTTTTAACTACACTTCAACGAGGGGATTCTTTGGTTGACTACTTAATTACTTGAATAGTATTCAAAGTTCAGCATACAATGTAAACCATTCATCCTATCAAGAACCAACACAATTTTAACGAGAAAAGTCAATTAACAAGTGACAACACTGAGAAAAATCAGATACAGTAGTCTCACTATGTCCATGAGACATGTTCCATGACTCTCAGTGGATGCCTGAAACCTCAAATAGTACGAAGCCCTATATAGTATGGATTTTCAATCTGATACCAAGATCTGCAGACAGGTAGTGTATGCAGCATGGATACACTAGAAAAAGGGATGATTCACATCCAGGGCAGGGAGGAGCAATACAGTACAAGATTTTATCACATTACTTAGAATGGTGTGCAATTTAAAACTTATGAATTGTTTATTGTTGGAGTTTTCCATTTAATATTTTCAGACCACGGTTGACCACGGGTAAGGGTAACTGAAACTATAGAAAGCAGAACTGTGGATAAGAGAAGACTATTATATTGGAATGATCTGAAAAGAGTTGTTTTTTTTTTTTTTTGAGACAGAGCCTCATTCCGTCGCCCAGGCTGGAGTGCAGTGGCGCAATCTCAGCTCACTGCAAGCTCTGCCTCCTGGGTTCACGCCATTCTCTGGCCTCAGCCTCCCGAATAGCTGGGACTACAGGCCCCCACCACCACGTCCAGCTATTTTTTTTTTTTTTGTATTTTTTAGTAGAGACACGGTTTCACCATGTTAGCCAGGATGGCTTTGATCTCCTGACCTTGTGATCCATCTGCCTTGGCCTCCCAAAGTGCTGGGATTACAGGCATGAGCCACCACACCCAGCCTATCTGAAAAGAGTTTTAAAGCAAACACTGTAAAACTACTTTAGCAAGAAACTTAAAATTGTCTGGAAACAAATGGAAAAAAAAAAAATTTTCAACAAAGAAATAGAAATTACCAAAAATAACTAAATTAAAATTATAGGACCAAACCTGCAATAAAATAAAACACTTGATGGATGAGCTCATTAGTAGAGTAGACATGGCAGGTGATAGAATCTGTGAATTTGAGGACAAATCAATTTAATTTATCCAATTTGAACAACATAGAGAAAACAGACTGAAGTACAAAATTATTAAACAGAGACATGGTGTATTAGTCCGTTTTCACACTGCTATAAAGAAATACCTGAGAGTGGGTAATTTATTTAAAAAAGAGGTTTAATCGACCCACAGTTCTGCATGGCTGGGGAGGCCTCAGGAAACTTAAAATCATGGTGGAAAGGGAAGCAGGGATGTCTTACATGGCAGCAGGTGAGACAGGGTGTGTGAAGGAGGAGCTGTCAAACACAAAACCATCAGATCTCATGAGAACTCACTCAACTATCATAGAAACAGCATGGGGGAACCTCCCTCGACATTACAGGTACCTCCCTCAACACGTAGGAATTACAATTTGAGATGAGATTTGAGTGGGGAAACAGGGCCAAACCATATCGCCTAGGTTCCTGTGGAACATTCACAAGAGAACTGAATATCATTCAAGTCCCAGAAAGGTGATAATTAGCGAGACTGAAAAAGCAATGAAATAATGGCCAAACACTTATAAGAACCTGAGTGAAATTTAATGGAAAAAAGCTGAATGTTTTTCTCCTCAGATCAGGAAGAAAACAAGGATGTCTGTTCTCATTACTCTTATTCAGCTTAGGACTGGATGTTCTACCAGAGCAATACAAGGGGAAAAGCATAAAAATAAGAAAACTGTCACTAATTGCTGATGACCCAATGAGGAAAATCATAAAGAATCTACAAAAACATCTCTAAAATCAATATGTGAGTCCAACAAGTTCACAAGGTACAGATCAACACATAGGAACATTCACCTTTTAATACAACAAATATGTGGAAATCAAAATGTAAAATACAATACCATTGTCTTAGTCCACTTGTGTTGCTATAAAGGAATAGCTAAGACTAGATAATTTATAAAGCAAAAGGACTCATGATTCTGCTGGCTGGACGATTGGGCACCTGGTGAAAGCCTCAGGCTGATTCCACTCATGGCAGAAGCCAAAGGGGAGCCAGAGTGCAGAGATCAAATGGCCAAACAGGAAGAGGGGAGGAGGAGAGGGAGGGGAGGGCTAGGCTCTTTTTAGCGACCAGCTCTAACAAACTAATAGAGCAAGAACTTAATACTATGAGGACAGCACCAAGCCATTCATGAGGGATTCACCCCATAACCCAAACACCTCCCACTAGGCCCCATCTACAATATTGGGGGTCAAATTTTACCATGAGGTTTGGAATGCAGTGGCGCAGTATCAGATCATTGCAACCTCCATCTCTTGGGTTCAAGTGATTCTCCAGCCTCAGACTCTCAAGTAGGATTACAGTTACCCACCACCATGCCAGGCAAATTTTTGTATTTTTAGTAGAGATGGAGTTTCACCATGTTGGCCAGGATGGTCTTGATCTTTTGACCTCATGATCCGCCTGCCTCAGCTTCCCAAAGTGCTGGGATTACAGGTGTGAGCCATCGTACCCGGTCAAAATATATATATTGATTGAAGCATTATGTAATAATTTATTTCTAAGTTTATATTATTAAACTCTTCTTGATCTTGGCATTCTCAAAACTGTTAATTCTGTAAATATACTACTCAATAGGAGTGTGCTAAGAGCATGTTATTTTGGAGAACAATCAAAATCTGCAATTCACATAAGCATAAAAAGTATATTTTTTGGTTTAGAAGTCCAACAATAAAGAAACATGGTTTTAATTTAACTGAGGCTTCCCAAACTCTTTGTACAAGACAGTTATTGTCTAACATTCCTTAAAACTAGCATTCAACAGAGTGCATACTTACAAATGCAGTTTCACCCTGTTTTTCTAAATAGCATGACATGTATTTGAATTCCCACTAAACTGAAACAGTAATATGTGAGAATTCTGGTTCATAACAAATTTATAAACTTTTCATTGAGGCAATTCCTTCAGGGTGGGAAAGGCTGAGTAACATCATTGCAATGGCTTTTACATACCATAGCTTAATGTTTCCATTTCAAGTAACTACTACTATATGTTTTTTGTATTTTCTCTTAGCAATATATGGAGAAAGATAAAATAAGAAAAGTTAAAAAGCAGACAATTGAGAGAGAGAGAGAGAAAGAAATATTCTTCTTTGGGTCAAAATGGAATAAAGAAACTGGATTTACCATCCTGACTTAAATGTAAACATAACCAAAACATATGCAACAACAGCTCGCAGATGTGGACTACAGTCAGCACACAGCTGTGATTCCTAAAGTTTTCAGGCTACATTTCAGGGAGGGGGCATCCAAATAGAATCCAGCAGTTTTGCTGAACTGAAATCAGTGATCTGGAAGAGCTGGCAATGAGAAATTGTGGGAAAAAAATAGAAGAGAGAAGGTAGCTGCACAAAGAGAGAGAATTAGAATGCCCTGTGACACGGAGTGTTGATATGCACTGCATGAGAGGGAAATATCTAAGACCAAAACAAAAAAAAAAAAAAAGAAAAAAGAAAAAATGTAGACAGAAAATTTTCTGGAGATCAACCAGAACTAGTAATATTTCACATTCCCACTTGTCAAAATGGAAAGACCTCATAATATATGGGGAATCAAGTAGAGTCCTCCAAAGCACACCACCTGGGGAAAAATTAGTCCCAGGCTAAAGGTTGCCCCAGGCCCATTCTAAACACTTAAAACCAAAACAAAAATCCAACACTATTTATGCAAATACAGCAAAATCTAGGAACCAACAAAGTAGAATTCAGTGTTTGGTATCCAGAAGAAGAAGAAAGAAAAAATTACCAGGTATGCAAAGAGCAGAAAAATAGAACTCATAATTAGGAGAGAAAAATCAACCTATAGAACCATATCAAGAAATAAGACATGATGGAATTAGCAAACAAGGACACTAAAACCACCATTATAAATATTGTATAGTCAAATAAATAGCAGAAAGAATGACCACAATGAGAAGAAAAATGAAGATACAAAAGCTATTTAGAGATTCAAGAGATGAAAAATAAAACATCTAAAATGTGTGTATATATCTCTCATATATACTATGTATGCATATATATGAGACATATATACCATATATAATCTCCATATACAAGTGTATATATAATACACACGGAACTATATCATATAAAATACATGTGTACTTATGGTATATGATATATATAATAGTACATAATATGTATCATTGTGTACGGAATTGGTGGGTTCTTGCTGTCACTGACTTCAAGAATGAAGGGGTAGACCCTCGCAGTGAGTGTTAGTTTTTAAAGATGGTGTGCCTGGAATTCCTTCCTTCTGATGTTCAGACATGTTAGGAGTTTCTTCCTTCTGGTGAGTTCATGGTCTCACTGGCTTCAGGAGTGAAGCTGCAAACCTTCCCGGTGAGTGGTATAGCTCTTATGGTAGGGCATCTAGAGTTGTTCATTGCCACCAGCTGGTTCATGGTCTTGCTGGGCCCAGTAGTGAGGTTGCAGAGCTTCACAGTGAGTGTTACAGCTCATAAAGGCAGTGTGGACCCAGAGAGTGAGCAGCAACAAGATTTATTGCACAGAGCAAAAAAAAAAAAGCCAGGTTTCCCTAGCACACCAGGGCACCTTAACAGGTTGCCAGTGCTAGATTGGGCAGCCTGCTTTTATTCCCTTATTTGACCCCACCCACATCCTGCTGATTGGTCCATTTTACAGACAGCTGCTTGCTCCATTTTAGAGAGCTGATTGGTCTGTTTTGACAGGGTGCTGATTGGTGCATTTACAATCCCTGAGCTAGACACAGAGTGCTGATTGGTGCATTTACAATCCTCTAGCTAGACATAAAAGTTCTCCAATTCCTCCCCCCACCCCCACTCAGGAGCCCAGTTGTTTTCACCTAGTGGATCCTGCGCCAGGGCCACGGGTGGAGCTGCCTGCCACTCCCGCCACGCTCCTGCACTCCTCAGCCTTTGGGTGGTCCATGCGACCCGCGCCACGGAGGCTCTGGGACGGCTGCTCAGGCATGGCGGACTGCGGGCCCGGATCCCTACCCCGCAGGGAGGCGGCTGAGGCCCCGCGAGAATTCGAGCGCGGTGAGGGCAGGCCGGCAGTGCCTGAGGAGGACCCAGCGCAACCTCCTCAGCTGCCGGCCTGGGTGCTAAGCGCCTCACTACCGGGGGCGGCGCCAGCCGAGCCTGCATTCACCCGGAACTGTCGCTGACCAGGGAGCGCCGCCCGCAGTCTGGGTTCCCGCCCGCACCTCTCCCTTCACACCTTCCCACAAGCAGAGGGAGCCAGCTCCGGCCTCGGCCAGCCCAGAGAGGCGCCCCCACAGTGCAGTGGCGGGTTAAAGGACTCCTGGAGCATGGCCAGAGTGGACGCCGAGGCGGAGGAGGTGCCCAGAGCCAGCGAGGGCTGCTAACACGTTGTCACCTCTCATCATCATGGGTGTATGTATCATATGTATATCATATGTCATATATATGTAATATAAATGTTTTGTGTGATATATGTACACATGTGTACATGGTATGTAATTTTGTATAAGTATACATTTGTATATATGTAATATGTACCTATATTCACATACATGTATTACATATGTTATAATTGTATATGTATTCTACATATATACATAGAGATCTACATATATACATATGTATACTACATGCATACATATAACTCATATATATAGGATAAGAACAGATTTGATATTACAGAAGATCAGTAAACTTGAAGACAAGAATAAAAACTGTCCATAATAAAGTACAGTGAGAAAAAAGGAGTAAAGAAAATTTAGATCACTAGGGACTTACAGAGAAGATTAATGTAGACTAACATATGTATGATTGAAGCCCCCAAATGAGAGGAGAAATTTGGGAGAAAAATTATTTGAAGTAATAATGTCCAAAAGTTTGCAAAATTTGATGAAAATTATAAACCTAAAAATCCAAGAAAATGACCTCAGGCGAAATAAACTTAAGGAAAACCACCGAATCCACATGATAATCAAATAACTTGAAATGAGATAGAAGGAAATACACATTGTGCACACAGAGGACCAAAGCTTAGAAGATGTCAGGAACTATGAAAGCTGAAACTTGATGGAGAGATATCTTTAAAATACTCAACAGAGGGAAAAAAAAGAAAAAACCTGTGAACCTAGAATTCCTTAACAGTAAAATAGCTCTCAAAATTGAAGACAAAATAAAGGCCTTTTTTTAAAATCACAAAGTGAGACATTTCATTTCCAGTGGCCCGCACTATAAGCAATGTTGAATGAAACTGATCAAGAATAATTAAAATAATATCAGATGGAAATTTGGACCAATAAGAAAGATTAAAAAGCACTGGAAATAATACACATGTGAGAAATACAAAATATATTTTATTATTCAACATATTTAACAGATAATTGATCATTTAAAACTTAAACTAACCAGGTGCAGTGGCTCACGCCTGTAATCCCAGCCCTTTGGGAGGCCAAGATGGGCAGATCACAAGGTCAGGAGTTTGAGATCAGCCTGGCCAAAGTAGTGAAACACTCTCTACTAAAAATACAAAAATTTAACCAGGCATAGTGGCAGGCGCCTGTAATCCCAGCTACTTGAAAGGCTTAGGCAGGAGAATCGCTTGAACCCTGGAGGCAGAGGTTACAGTGAGCGGAGATCACAGGAGATCATGCCTCTGCACTCCAGCTGGGGTGACAGTGTGAGACTCCATCTCAAAAAAAAAAAAAAAAATTAATAAAAAAACTTAAACTAAAAATCTATGTTTACAGCACAATGTATTTATAAAATAACATATCTCACACACACACACCACATGCATACACATATATGAATATGTTTCTAGCAAAAGTAAAAGAATGTGCAAATAACAGGAGGTAATAGAAGTATATTATGCATAAAGTGGTATTTTACCTTTTTTGGTAAATTGTGATAATTAAAGATGCATCTTGCAAACTTTAGAGAGACTATTATATAATAAAACAATCAGATATTGTTTATCAGATGTATCTAATAAGCCAATAGTGAATAAGAAATCTAATTATTAAAAAAAACTATACAAATATAAAATCTCAAAAATCTCAAAAAGAAACAGAAAAGACATAAAGGGAAAATGATGGATAAACAAAGTCAATGTGACAATAATGATAGTCTGTATATAGTTTACATAAAGAAGAAATCAGAAAAGGGGTAAAATTTTTAAGAAGTAATAACAATACTAAATGTGTATTTATCTAATAATAGCATTTCAAACTACAGGAATCAATAACTCGTGGATTAACAACAACAAAGAAACCAAGCAAATAAAACAGACAAATTTTCAATTATAGCTAAAAAATCCTCTTTATTCTTGTCTACTCTTATAGTAATTGATACAGCAATTCGCGAGAAAATTAGTAAGGATATAGAACATTTGAACAATTATATCAACCAAATAAACCTACCTGATACTATGGAAAACTCCATCATGTAACCACAGATTAGATATTTTCAAGAGATGAGGAAGCTTCATGAACATAGGTTATATTTTGGGCCATTAAACAGTATTTAACATTTTCAAAATCAGAAATCACATTAAATAAGTTATCAGATTGCAACAAAATTCAACTAAAAAGTCAATAAATGAAAGATGTATGTAATTCATAAATGTTAAAAACTGAAGAACACAGAAGTCAAAAAGGAAAAGAGTAATTACATTGATTGGTACTAACATGACAGCATATAAAAATATGTGAGATGAAGTTAAAACAGTGCTTAGTGGGAAATTTATAGCACTAAATGCAAATATTAGGAAAACATAATGTCTCAAGGCTATAACTATATGTCGATGCAAAAGTAATTGTGGTTTTTGCCATTACCTTTAATATTTCCTAGTTACATATTTCCTACATATTTCTAAGTTAAAGGACTAGAAAAAGAGCAATTTATGCCCAAGATAGTAAAATAAAAGTAATAATAATGCTGAGTGGAAATCAATAAAATAGAAAATACCAATATAATAATAATGAAATAAAAAGACACTTCTTTGAACAAATCAATTCAATTGATAAAGCTTATCTAGAATGATCAGAAATAAAAATGAAATAAATTGCCAATACCAGAAGTGAAAAGGGGACATCACTATCAATACTACAAACATTAAAAACTAACAAAAACTATTATTAACATTTATTTTAATTAAATATAAAACTTAGATAAAATAGAAGTTTTTTTAAGATGCAAACTGCCAAAGCATCCCAAGAAGAGTCCTGTGTATCTATGAAATGAATGGGCATTCTAAATATAAATCTTCACACAAAGACATTTCTATTCTCGGATAAGTTAACTTAAATTCATTGAATATTTCAGAAAAAATAATGACAATTCTATAAAAACTCTTTCAGAATAGAATAGAAAGCACTTCCCAAGTATAACATTAACATTATTTTTAAAGAAAAAAAAAACACAGGCTAATATCCCTTATGATAGTAGCAACAAATAATCCCGATAATATGTTAACCCATCAAAACAAAAAATACATAAGAAAGATAATGCATAATGATGAAGTCGGAATTATTCCAGGAGTGCAGGAATGATTGAACAGTAGAATAGCAATATAATTTAGAATATTAACATTAAAATTTTAAAGTATGATCATCTCAACAGGTGCATAAAATGCATTTCAGAAAATTTAGCATCCATTAATGGTTTATAAAAAAAACATTTTCAGCAAATTAGTAAGAGAAAATGTCTTCAATGTAATGAGCATTTTGAAGAATCTACAGCTAACATATTACATAACACTGAAAATTGATTGTTTTTAAGATTGAGATAAAGGCAAAGATGGTTGTTCTCACTATTTTATTTAATGTTGTATTGAACTGGGGGTCCTAGCGAATGATATAAAGCAAGAAAAACACATGAAATACATGTAGATGAGAGAGGAATACATAAACTTCCTTTATCCACAGATAATCATCTTATATAGAAAATACTAAGATACCTGTGAAAAAGCCAGCCCTAATAAGCAAGTTTAGCAAGGTCACCGAATTCAAAGTCCATGTACAAAAATCAAATATATATATATGTAAATATACTTCATGTATATATATTATGTATAATGTGTATATATAATGCATATAATGTACATGTATGTGTATATAGTATGTAACATATAATACACATAAAATACGTGTATCATATATACACATATAAAAACAATTTAATCTCTACAACATCTACAATTATGTGTATATCTAATATATACACATAATTGACAGTTTAATCAAAAAACAAAACCATTTATAATGACAGCAAAAATATGTAATAGTACTGGATAAATTTAACAAAATATCTAGAAGACATGTATGCCTAAAACTACCAAGGATTGCTGAGAGAAATTTAAAGAGACCTACATATGAGTTACATAATGTTGTTCATTAGTTGAGAGAGTTGATATTGTTAAGATTTAAAGTGTTCCCAAATTAATCTCTAGCATCAAGACAATCCCAATCAAAATGTTTTTTTTTTTTGCAAAAATCAATCAGCTTATCTGAAAGTAATGTAAAATATAAAAAACCTAGAATAAAAATTGTATAAAAGAAGGACAAAATGGAAGAATTTTGCTGCCTGATTTCAAGATGACAGAAATCAGGACACTGTGGTGTTGGTGTAATATCACACTTATAGATCAATGGAAAATCACAAAGTCTAGGAATAAACACAAATTTGTGTTTAATTTTTTTACAAAATGCTAATGTAAATCAGTGGGTTATAGATAGTCTTTTGAACGTTGTGCTGAAATATTTTGATATCTGGATGCAAAAACAATATAATCTGTACTTTACAACTATACAAAATGCTGAGACAAAAAAAAAAAAAAAAAGTTGAATCATGCCAAATGAGAGCACTAACTGATGAAAGGCATTTGACAGAATCAAAGGCAAATGACAAAAGGTAGGCTTGGAGCACAGAGCCAGAGATCTTCTTTCTCTTCTTTTTTGGTTTCTTAGGACATGACATCTTGTCAACTTGGTCACAATAAAGTATGTTTACCAAAAGTATAATTTGCTTTGTTATTACAACTATGTAAGAACAATTCTTCTGATCTCGTCTGATTTCGCATATTTGAGGAGATGAGAGAAAGATGTTTGAGCTGAAAAAGTGAAGAAGTTGGCCAGGGACAGTGGCTCAGGCCTGTAATCCCAGCACTTTGGGAGGCCGAGGCAGGCGGATCATGAAGTCAAAAGATCAAGACCATCCTGACCAACATGGTGAAATCCCATCTCTACTAAAAAATCGCAAAAATTAACCGGACGTGGTGGCATGCGCCTGTAGTCCCAGCTACATCTACTTGGAAGCTTAGGCAGGAGAATCGCTTGAACCGGGGAGGTGGAAGTTGCAGTGAGCGGAGATCTCGCCACTGCACTCCAACCTGGCTACAGAGCAAGGCTCCGGAAAAAAAAAAAAAAAGTTAAAAAAGTTATCCCTTGTTGAATTATAAAATAATTAACTAAAAATATTTTCTCCCATTCTATGGATTTTCATTTTACTTTTTAAACAGTATCTTTGAAGCACAATATTTTATATATTGAAGAAGTTCAATTTGCCTATTTTTTCTTGCTTGATTGTGCTTTTCATATCATATTTAAGAAACCATGCCTAATCCAAGGTTATCTAGATATATGGTCATGTTTTCTAACTAAATAGGTTTTAGTTTTATTTCTTGCATTTAATTCTTTGATTTTCTTGAGTTAATTTTCTATGTGTTGTTAAGTTAGTAAGTTCAACATCATTCCTTTTTACACAGATATCCAGTTTTCCAGCGCCATTTGTTGGAAAGAACTTTTTTTTTTTTTTTCCATTGAATTGCCTTGGAACCCTTGTCAAAAATCAATTGACCATAGATGTATGGATTCATTTCTGGACTTTCAATTCTCTTTTATTGGTGTATATGTCTATGCATCTATCTTTATGCCAATACCACACTGTCTTGATTTCTGCAGCAGCTTAGTAAGTTTTGAAATGAGGAAGCTGAGTCTTCCAAATTTGTTCTTTGTTAAGATTGTTTTGCTGTTTTGGGTCTCATGTATTTCCATATGAAATTTAGGATAACAGCAAAAGCAGCTAGAATTTTGATAGAGATTGCATTAAATCTGTAGATCAATTTGGGGAGTATTACCTTCTTAACAATATTAAATATTACAGCTCGTGAACACAAAATATTTTCAATTTATTTAGATATTTAGGTATTATATGAATTTTATTCTTTTTTATTCTGTAGTAAATAAAATTCTTCTCTTAATTTAATTTAGGATAGTTCATAGTGTATAAAAAGATAATTGATGTTTATATATCGATCTTGTATATTGCAACCTGGGGATTCATTCATTACTTGTAAGAGGCTTTTTTTGCAGTGAGGAGCACTTGTTGGGGTTTCTTATATACAAGATCCTGTCTTCTGTGACTAGGAATAGTTTTACTACTTCTATTCCAATTTGAATGTCTTTAGTTCTTTTTTCTTGTCCATTTGCCTTGAATAGAACCTCAAGTAGAATGTTGAAGTAACAAGAGGAGATATTATTATCTTGTTTCTGCTCATAGAGGGGAAGCTTTCAGCCTTTCTCTATGAAGAATAATGTCAGTTGTGGGTTTTTCATAAACGCCTTTTATCAGCATGAGAAAGCATCTTTTTTAAACTTTGAAGTTCAGGGGTACAAGTGCAGGTTTGTTACACACACAGGCAAATGTGTGTCATGGGGGTTTGGTGTACAGATTATTTCATCACCCAGATATTAAGCCTAGTACCCGTTAGTTATTTTTCCTCCACCTGTCCTCCATCCTCTGATAGGCTCTGATGTTCTCATCATTTAGCACCCACTTATAAGTGAAAACATGCTCTGTTTGGTTTTCTGTTCGTGTAGTAGTGTATTGTTAAGGATATTGGAAGTATCTTTTTATTCATAGTTTGTTGAGTGTCTTTATAATGAAAAATTATTGTGTGCAATTAAATGACATTTTTGTCTTTGTCTATTCAATTGATCATGTAGTGTTTGTCCTTTATTTTATTAATATGGTGTGTTACATTGATTGATTTCTGTGTATTGAGCCACTCTTGCATCTTTATGATAAATCCCACTTGATCGTGGTTTGTAATAGCTTTTGTATGTTGCTGGATTTGGTTTCTGATATTGCATTGAACATTTTTGTATCTATATGCATAAGGGCTAATAGTCTGTAGGTTTATTTGCCTATAATATATTTGCCTGATCTATTATCAGGGTAGGAGTGGCCTCATAGAACCTGTTACAAAAAGTTCTCTTGACTTCTATTTTGAGAAGAGTTTTTAAATAATTAGTGCTAATTTTGATTAAATAAATTAAGTAATTTATTAGTGAAGCCGTCTTGTCCTGGGGTATTGTATTTCTGTGTGTGTTTGTAAATGTGTGTGTGCTACATTTAATTTAGTAATTTCATCACTTTACTTTTAAATCTCTATTCGTATTTTTCATCTGTTTTAGGGTCAGTTTTGTAGTTAAATTTCTTAATTTCATGTATATTATCTAATATATTCACACAAAAATGGTAATAATATTTACTTACAATCCTTTTGGTTTTTTAATGTCAGTATTAATGTGCTTTTTTAATCACTGATTTAATTTGGGTCTTATTTCTTGGTCTAGCTGAGGGATCATCAATTTTGTTTATCTGTTCAAAGAACCAGTTCATGATTTCATTGAAATTCTCGAAATTTTAATTCTGTGCTCTCATTATTATTTTTATCTTTTAACTTATTCTGGGTTTAGTTTTCTCTTATTTTTCTAGTATTTTAAGATAAGGATTTAGGTTATTAATGTGTGACTGTTTTCATTTTTAACATGGGTGTTTACAGCTATAAATTTCCCTCTTGGCACTGCTTTAGGGATTCCTAAGGTTTTGTATGATGTATTCTTATTTTAATTGACCTCAAATATGTTTTAATTGCCTCTGTGATTTTTTATTTGGTCTATTGGTTATTTTTGAGTGTGTTATTTAATTTCCACATATTTGTGCATTTTTCATATTTCCTTCTTTTTGCAGTTGAAAAATATCTTTTTATTATTTCAATTCTTTTTAATTTATTGAGGTTTTCCATGTGACTTAGGATATAATCTATCCTGGAGAATTTTTTTTAGCAATAGTAAAAAAACTGTTTTCTACAGTTGTTTGGTGGAATGTTGTATAAATGTCTGTTAAGTTTAGTTAGTCCAATGCCTTAATAAAGTCTTTTGTTTTTTGTTGATCCTCTGTGTAGTTATTCTATTTATATTTAGAAGTAGGATATTAATACCTTCAACTATGTCAAATTGTTTATTATTCCATTCCGTTTTGTCAATTTTTGATTTATATATTTTGGGCTCTGTTTTTAGGTACATATATATTTATAAGTGTTATCCTGAAGTAATGACTCTTGTGTCATTGTAAAATATCCTTCTTTGTCTCTAATAACACCTTCTGCCTTTGAATATCTTGTCTGGTATTAGTATCACTTTTACTTTTCCACATCTATTTTTGTTATTGTTTGCATAGTATATCATTTTTTATAATTTTACCTTCAACCTATTAACAAGTGTATCTCTTGTATACAGCGTATGTTTAGATCATGTTTGTTTTTTCCTAATCCATTCTGTCAATGTCTGTCTTTTGGTTGGAGTATTTAATCCATTTACATTTAATGTAATTAAAGCTAAAGTAGGATTTATGTGTTCAATTTTGAAATTTCTTCCCAATGTTATGTCTTGTTTGTTTCTCAACTTCTTCATTATTGTATTCTTTTATGGGGGGAGGATATTTTTGTTTTGTTTTGTTTTTGATATGGAGTTTGGCTCTTGTTGCCCAGGCCAGAGTGCAATGGCGCAATTTCGGCTCACCAAAACTTCCACTTCTTGGGTTCAAGTGGTTCCCCTGCCTCAGCCTCCCGAGTAGCTGGGATTACAGGCATGTGCCACCACCCCTGGCTAATTTTGCATTTTTAGTAGAGATAGAGTTGCTTCATGTTGGTCAGGCTGGTCTCGAAATCTCAACCTCAGGTGATCTGCCTGCCTTGGCCTCCCAAAGTGCTGGGATTACAGGCATGAGTCACCATGCCCAGCCATTATTGCATTCTTTTATGTTAAATAGGTGTTTTTTTTAATGTACCACTTTAACTCACTATCATTGCTTCTACTATATATTTTTAAAATTAGCTCCTTAGTTTTTACCCTGGGGATTACAATTACCGTCTTAATTCATAAAAATTTATTTCACATTAACACCAGCTTAATTTCAATAGTATATTTTAAAAAGTTCACATCTATATAACTCTGCTTGTACTTCCTATTTTCTTTCATTATTGTCGTATAAATTCCATGTTTATACATTGTATGCCTAGGAACACAAATATATAATTGCTTTATGTGATTGCTTTTAGGTCAAATAAAATAAAAGTGTTACATACAAACATACGTTTATACTTTGCTTTATATTTACCTACATACCTTTACTGTTGACTTTTCTTCATGTGGATTCAAGCTATGTAGTTTTTTTTTCATTTTACTTTAAGATATACCTCGTGATGCTTTTTGTAGGATAGCTCTAATAAAGCAAATTCTCTGGGTTTATTGTATAGATATATTGAATTTTTCCTTAAGTTTTTTTATTTTTTTATTTTTTCCTTGGGGAAAGTCTTGCTCTGTCACTCAGAATAGAGTGCAGTGGCACGATCTTGACTCACTGCAACCTCTGCCTCCTGGGTAGCGATTCTCCTACCTCAGCCTCCTGAGTAGCTGGGATTACAGGGAAGCACCACCACACCCAGCTAATTTTTGTATTTTTAGTAGAGACAGGGTTTCACCATGTTGGCCAGGTTGGTCTTGAACACTTGACCTCAGGTGATCCACCTGCCTCAGCCTCCCAAAGCTCTGGGATTATAGGCATGAGCCACCGTGCCTGGAGTTGAATTCTTCCTTAAGTTTTAAAGAACAGTTTTACTGAATGCAGAATTCTTTGTTGATAGTTTCTGTTTTTCTTTTTTCTTCTCCTTTGATTTGAATATACCACCTCACTGCATTCTGGCTTCTATGATGTCTGACAGGATTTTGTTCAGGCTGCTTTGTACATAATGAGTCCTTTTTTCCTTGCTGTTTTCAAGATTCTTAGTCTTCGACTTTTGAGAGTTTAATCATGGATGTATTTAGTTGGTTATATCTTTGAGTTTATCCTACTTGCATATACTCTTGAGTTTTATGGGTGTGTATATAATGTTTTCAATTAATCTGAGGAGTTATTAGCCATTACATCTTCAAATATTCTTTCTACTTTCTTTACTCATCTTCATCTAGAATTCCCATTATAAATATATTGATGTATTTGATGTTGTCTCAGAGTTTTGTAAGGCTCTTTTTATTAATTTTAGGAAGCCCAGCTAGCTCAGTCAGTAGTGTGAGACTCTTATTAATTTTAACAATTCTGTTTCTTAGACTGTATAACCTCGATTGATCTATCATAAGTGTATAGATTATCTTCTCTGTCTACTTAAAACTGCTGTTGATTCCCTCTATTAGTATATTTTCCATTTCAGATACTAGATTTTCAACTGCAAAAGTTTAATCTGACTTTTTTTGCATTTCTGTGTTTTTATTGTTTATTTTTTTCTGTTCAGTGAGACATTGTGCTCATACTTTAATCCTTCAGATGTGGTTTCATTTTCTTTGACTATATTAAAATGTTCAAAGTCTTTGTCAAAGTCCAAATCTGGGCTTTCTCATGAAAAGTTTGTATTGTTTGCTTTTTTCTTATGTATGGTCTATACTTTCATATTTCTTTTTATGTCTCATAATGTTTTTGAAAAGTGGATTTTAAATTAATATAATATATAAATGTATTATAAAATGCTAAATATAATATGCTATGGTATCATAAATATAATATAAATCAGATTCTCCCTCCTCTTCAGGATTTGTTATTGTTGCTCTTTGTTGTTTTTCCTGTTGTTGTTTAGTAACCTTTCTAAACTAATTCTGTAAATCTATGTACTTTGTTGTAAGTGGCCACTGACAGCATTATTTGGTTACTTTAGTAATCGTTTACTGAATGAACAGATTTGTTGCTGGTTTTGTTTGTTTGTTTGTTTAGTTACAAAAAACAATAAGCCTTGAGTTTTTGTTGGGAAGTTCTGCATGTGTGTTGGAACATGACTGCAACACTCAGGCAGTTTATAGCTCTGTCTTGCCTTCATTTCCTCTCCTTACAGAGTCTTGAGGCCAGTCAGATGTGAAAGTTTAGGTCCTCCTCCGGTCTTTTCTGAGGATATGTATGGTTCTGCATGTTAGAGTTACTTTCTGGATTTCCAGCAATGTGCCTGAACTTCTCAATGCCCACTGCTGGTATCTTATTCTCTAGTTTTTCCTTAACAGATTTTTCATTAGCTTATTTGTCCCAATTGGTTTCACCTCCTCAGGCAGCTGCAACATTAAACAATTGCTGCTGATTCTTTTTGCTAAACACCTCTGAAGAAAATACTATTTGTGCACAATTCAGCTAAGAGTCATATCAAATAAAATAAAGACC
This sequence comes from Mandrillus leucophaeus, assembly GCF_000951045.1. Classification (NCBI taxonomy): domain Eukaryota; kingdom Metazoa; phylum Chordata; class Mammalia; order Primates; family Cercopithecidae; genus Mandrillus; species Mandrillus leucophaeus. Next base: position 1,399,029 of record NW_012102821.1, read on the forward strand.
AGTCGTGGGATTGAGTTTCTACAAGGAAATGCCAGATAGGTCAAATAATATTAATCTCTGAGAATGGAGTTTTGAAAGAGCTCAATTTATACTGACCCCTCCATTGGTGCTAGGATTATGGTTTTCACTGTAGCTGTGAGTTGTCAAAGACACCATGAAGCTGGAGAGAGGGTTGGAAAATACAGCAAGATAAAATGCCGCAAAACTCACCACCCTCATTTACTACTTTAACAAACAATGCTTCCTGGATTCTTGCAAAACTGGTTAATCCCTAGAGTTCTGAAAAAGTTGGTTTTGAAATTTTTTGCAGGGTTCTCTTTGCTTTTATGAAGGTTAGGATATTGGAAAGTTTATCATCTGCCATTCCCAATGACATTACTGCGAATTGTTGTTAAAAGTTGATATAGGCAAAGATTAATTAATAGGACACAGGAAACAATATACATAAAAGAAAAAATTGACAAAAAGACATAATGAATTATTTTTTAAATTGCTCATTAAAACTCATCTTTAAAGAAACTAATAGTTAAGCCACAGGTTTGGAGATTAGAGACACACATGTATCTAACAAGGGCCTTTTATCTAGAATACTTTAAAAACTCAAAAAGATTAAAAAATGGAAAAAACACTTGAAAAGGTACTTCACAAAGGAAGATATACAAACAGGCTACAGACAACCAGTTCTTTATTTCTAAATGTCATTGTTAACTAAAAGGAAACATGTTTCCTTAGATAAATGCCTAATGCCACAGCTTGGACAAGGAACTTCTACAATGATCTTGGGACATCTTATTGCACCCAAAAGTGAAGATATGATGAATGGATAATGGTGACATGTCAAAGGGATACAGGAGCTTAAATGAATGGGATTGCACTGGCCAGTCCTGGAACAGTTTGAGCATAAATATAAATAAATATAGTAATAGATTATTATCCTTTGTGTAGTTTTAAAAAATCCATTAATATATGAGACAAATAAGCAAAACAAATAACCATGTAAAAAATAATAAAGAACATTAAGCTCTTCCTTAGAGTGTCAGTCAACCAATACAAAGAGATTAATGAGGTTAGAAAATTATCAATTTGTCTTACAACTTACAGGTGAAAATTTAATGTGAAACTAATTATTTACATGTCTCAATTTACCTCCCCATAAATTATTGAAAAGGAAAAATGGTAGCTGCATTTTAGAGAAACCTGGCCAACACCATCTTTACCAAGTTATCAAACTTCACATTACCAGCATTGGAAAAAACTGACATCATTTGCTTCTGAATAAGATAGATTCTGAGAAGGATGTAGTATCACTGTTATGCTATTGCTACCAAAAATGCAGAGTCTAATCATGAGGCAACCTCAGACAAACTCAAACTGAGGTACATTCTAAAAAATAATTGATGTATACTCTTATAAGATGTCAAAGTCAATAAAGACATGGAAAGGCTGATAAAGTACTTTGAATTAAAAGAGACTAAGGAGATATGACAGCTAATTGCAGTGTATGATACTACATTTGATCTTGGGCTAGGAAAATATTAACTATAAGAGACGTTTTTGGGAAAACTGCCAAAATTTAAATGGGGTAATGGGTTACATCATTATATATTAATCTTTAGTTTGTTAATTTTGCCAAATGTACTGACATTATACAAGAGAATGTACTCATTCTTAGGAAACACATACTAAACTATTTAGGAGCAAGTATGAGTTTTCAACAAATCATGCAGAAAAAATACATTATATATAGAGAGAGATTCTTATGTGTATTCTACATATAGATATATATGAAGAATTATAATGCAACTGAGGCAAAACATTAACATATGCTGACTATGAACAAAGGGTATATGGCAGGAATGTTAGTAAAAACCTAAGAAACAACTTGATGGTAACTTTTCAGTCTTCATCTTGCTTCCTTTGTCCTTAACATTCAACACAGTTGATCGTTCTTACCCTTGAGTTATTTCTTCACTTGACTTCCATGAACCAATTGTCACCTGTTTTTTTTCTTTCTTCTTTGGCTGTTCTTTCTCTACTTTGTCACTTTCCCCCCACTACCCCAACCTGTAAACTTAGGTATTCCCCAGATCTCTTCAATTTCCTATCAACATTCATTCTGTAGGTGATCTCATCCAGTCTCATGGATCTATGTGCTGATGAGTCCCACATTCAGAAGTTGAGCTCCTGATTTTTCATTTTCCCCATACCACCTTAATTTCTAAAGTGTTCTTCTTTATCCTTATTAATGGCAAGTCTATCCTTCCAGCAATTTAGAACAAAACCTTGAAATAATTCTTGACTCCTTTTTCCCCCTTTCCCATCACATATCATAAAATGCTGTTGGTTATGCATTAGAAATACATCCAGAACTTACTTCTTACTATCACCTCCACTACTAGCATAGTTTAAGCTACCACCATTATTTGCCTAAAATATTTCAAGTTTTTAAAACAAATGTATTTAGTATCTTTTTTTCTGAATATAGGGTCTAGCATGATCCTGTTAAAAGAGTAGTCATGTTATATCACAGTTCTGCTCAATATATCCCCATATTACTATGTAAATAAATAAAAGCTCTTCCTATGACCTGCAAAGTTCTGCATGATGCTTCTCTGACCTCAACTCCTCCTCACCTTGTCATTGTTTCCACTGTAGCCAGCTTGGTCTCCAAGCCATGTCATGAGCATATGGGCATGCTGCTGCTTCAGAGCTTTTGCAGCAGAGCAGTCTTGCTCATTCCTACATTTCCCTTGGGTGCTTGCTGAGAGGTACCTTGAATGAGGCGTCTCCTGGTCACTGCAATTAAAATGTCAGTGCCCCACCAACCACTACAACACTTCCCAACTCTCTTCCCTGTCTTGTTTCTCTTAGCTGTGTCAAATATGTTTCTCTGTGTGTGTGTGTGTATGTGTGTGTGTGTGTGTGTCTTGTCTACTTTCTCACATTCCCATTCTAGCTATGTGTGGTAGAGATCTTTATGTGTTTCTTCACTGTTGTTTCTGTAGCACATAACAGGGATTAAAGATTAGTGACTAAATGAATATGAAATATATTTTTACCTTTCAATATTATGAACCTTATAATATTATTTACCTTCTAATATCCTGTAACAAATTGAACGTATAGTTTCTCACCTCCAGTTATTTTATTACCAGATTAATAAATAGATTAAAAGCTATATCCTTTAAACAAAGTCTTCACAGGCTGGAGCGCAGTGGCACAATCATGGCTCACTGTAACTTTGAATTCCCAGGCTCCATGCCTGAATAGCTGGGACTACAGGCACACAGAATCATGCCCATCTACCTTTTTATTTTCTGTAGAGACGAGGTCTCACCATGATGCCCAGGTTGGTCGCAAACACCTGGACTCAAGAGAGCTTCCCACCTTGGCCTCCCAAAGTGCCAGCTTTACATATGTGAGCCACCATGGGTGGCCATGAACTCTTCCAATGACCCTTTTTCAAAAAAATGTTTCAACTATTCAGTGTGAGCCAAGGATGTGCCAGACATTTGCTAGATGCTATGAATAAAATATGACCAAGATTCAGTCTTTGTCCCCATGGACTTTATAGTCTAGTAGTAGATGAGACTCATAAGTAATATCTAGCCAAAAATAAAAATTACTGTATTACGGGAGAATAAAAATATGGTACTAATTTCTTCAGTGCCAATGTATATCTTTTCATGTTCTTGTTCCTTGGATTTTCACAACAATTGATGAAAAATGTAACACTGGATTTGAGTTTGTAGTCTTATTTTCCAACATGATGAAGTTGTTATCAAGTGTGAGATAATCAAGGGAGACTCAGGAAGCAGTGGGTAACCCCAGCTAAAAGCAAACAGATAGTATATTGGAAGATGAGGTAAACAAAGAGAGCAAAGCATTAATGAATCTGTGCTTAAGAGTCAGCTATAAGTCTTTCGCATAATCCAATGAGAACTATTACAACAGTGTTACATATTTAAATCCTTTTCAGTCTTGCAAATAGAATCTATCTACAGTAATTCTCAGAGACAACTTAGCAAGGTTTGTCAATCCCTTATCTGCCTTTCATATCTCTGTGTTGGCAGAAATTCCTCCTTGAAGGTCAGAGACTACTTAAGTCTGTAGTGGAGATCTTGCTTAGATAAATTGTAATTCTGATTTCCTTTTCTTTTTGGGATTTTGTTCTATAGCTTTACAAGCAGAGCAAGCAGAGCAAAGTTGAAGTCATACCATGTAGGTATTAGTAGAAATGAACACAGGAATATATTTAAGCATACACATATATTTAAAAGACTCTATGCCATCTATGGGAATTGCTGGAGTTGCTGAAGCTGTCTATATGGAAATCCCCAAATAAGCCCAGTATTTTATATATTACTGTTACAGCCATGTGTTGCACTCTCCCAGTTGACCTAATAAAGACTAAACCGAGAAAAAGAAATACAGTAAAGCCAAATATGCATAAACAGAGAAGAATGTAGGAGAGAAGGTCAGAAAAACACAGCTTTTTAGTAATTAGTGTTAAATTACCTGAGGCATATTTGCATGCAGTACACTCATACTGATAGCCCAGCACTTCACTAATTTAACACTAGTTTATTCTCTGATCTTGATTTTTCCTGGTCCTGAGGTTTTGCAGCTTCTGTGTGCTACTTTACGGATCTACATAAACATTCCTCATCCCACCAGGAGCTGCTTTCCCAGGTTGTACAGATCAAATTATTTTGGAGCCTGAAAGTGCATACATTTCCATTTCAGGCTATCAGGTGCTGACCAGCTCTTGCTGCTTCTGAATGGCCTTGATTTCATATGTGCACAAATAAAGCAGTTTACGTGAGATTGTTGAAACTGCATTTGGCTCCCGGGCAAAAAATGAAATGCAGTCTCATTCTGTAATATGTCTAATGTCTAATTATTTACTGCCCGCTTTCCTGACTTTATACTTCCTGATTTCTCGGGCACTCTGAGGGACAGCTAAAGAGACAATTGGTGCATATCCATGAATTCCCACAGTGTGTTGAACCAATGGGCCATCCTATGCTCATTGTCTTCTGTCAACTTAATGTTTTGCTGTGCTTGGGCTGCTGAAATGCTCTCTTCTGCTCACTCTGATAGGAAGAATGCACACTTCCAGAACACTAACATTGCCCTTGGCAAGCAGCCTCTTGGAAGCCAACAAATGGTGCCTCTGTCTTCAGTTTGGGAATGCTCAACAAAGCAGCGTCTATTGGTATTCAGCAATTAAGGAAAGTTGGAAAGCAGAATCATGCTTGAAATGGCTGTTTCTTGCAAATAGCCAGTTGTTTGCAAGAAAAATAGGACACTGTGTCCTGGTTTTTAATGTAGTTTGGAGGAGACTTCCAGCTCATCTCACATGTGTCATCAGAGCCAAGGGATTTGAGCAGTTTATGTACACATGTCCACCTACTTTCAACTACAGTCAAGGGGAAATAGAAACAGAAAGACAGCTAAAAAAAAAAAAAAAAGAAAAAGGAGTTTTTCTTTGCAGGCATCTGTGATGATTCCATATCAATTGTCCAAGTTCTACTGAAACTGTCCTCCTTGAGTCTTTCTCTGTATTCTTTTTTTTTTTTTTTTTTGAGATGGAGTCTTGCTCTATCACCCAGGCTGGAGTGCAGTGGCGTGATCTCGTCTCATTGCAACCTCCGCCTCCCAGGTTCAAGTGATTCTCCTGACTCAGCCACCCAAGTACCTGGGATTACGGGCATGTGCCACCACATCCAGCTAATTTTTGTATTTTAAATAGAGACGGGGTTTTGCCATGTTGGCCGGGCTGGTGTTGAACTCTTGACCTCAGGTGATCCGCCTGCCTCGGCCTCCCAGAGTGCTGGGATTGTGAGCCACTGTGCCTGGTCTTTCTCTGCATTGTTTATGCTACTGCCTTTCTCCATCTGCTTGGCGCTTAAAAGCTTTAATTGTTATTTTCTCTTGAAGTTCCTGTCTCTTCCATCTTTCTCAGCCTATAATTTTTCTCTGAGCAGATAGCAAGTCTCAAAGATGTCTGCGTGTCTTAAAATTATATTTGCCTCTGATGTGAATGTTAAGTTCTATCCATTATGTCATTTACCTGATTCAACTACTACATATAGAAGATGGAAACTTAATATTTGAGGTTAGAGGAAAAAAAGCACGAGGTCTAGGTGTTATCCAACCAAGATTAAATTTTGTTTGAGGAGTGTGTATGGGGTACTTATCTATATTCAGCACAAAGTTTGTGTTTATATAAACACATATGGACAATGGTGTGAGGAAAATATGAAACTTGGAGGTATATTAGGTGTTAGGTATGGACAGGTGAAATGAGGAAGATTCTCATCAGATATTCAAGGAAGACCTCACTGATAATATTAAATTTGATCTGAGACATGAATGTTTGAAGGAGGCAATCATGTAAAGATCTAGTAGAAAAAGACTCCACACAGAGGAAACCACTTGTGCCACAGTCTTAATGTGGTAGCAAGTCTGATGTGTTTGATAAAAACCAATGAGAAGGCGACCCACGCTAAGGTTGACTGTGACAGAGTCATTAGAGAGGCAGTTGACAAAGCAGGTAGAAGCCAGGTCATGGAGGACTTTGGAACTATATTAAAAATTTTGATTTTGACTTCAGGTGCAGAGACAACCATTGAAACAATTTAAACAGGTGTGGACCATATTCTGATTTGCTGTTAAAAATATCACTGCAGCAGTTGTGTGGAGCCAAAGAATAAAGCTAAGTTAGGAGACTGCAAAAAGAAAAAAGAAAAAAAGGAACCTCCGTATATTTTGGCTTAAATTAGGGTGGTAGCAGTGAAGATAGAGAGAAGCTGTCATGTATTATACATATTTTCTGGGTCAAGCTTTGTTGATATATCTGATGGAGAGGATAATGGAAAGAGAAAAAGCATGTTGACTTCTGAATTTCTGCACGGAGCCACTGGATAAATGGTAGGGCCATTGACTGAAATAGATGAGACTGTGGGGGAAGTAATTTTAAGGTTTGAAGTATGAAACCAAGTGATTATTTGTGGCACATTAAGCTACTTGTCTCCATGCAGATGGAGAGCTCAAGTAGGCAAGTTGAGTATATGAGCCAGAGATTCCCACTGAAGTTTGGAAATACAAGTCTGGGCGTCATCAACAAATGTGTAATTTGTTTCTTAAAATGCTATAGTTAAAATTACATATAGAGAAATGGTGACTAGATAAGAGGAGAGGGCTCAAGAGTAAGCCTGTTAGCCAAATCATTTAGTGATTGAAAAGAGAAGAAACCAGCTGAAGAGACTGAGAAGGAAGTCTATCAAGTTGATAGAAACCAGTATTGTGGGTTCTTCCAAAATTCCAAGAAGAGTAGTCAGTTGGGCTGACAAATATGACATGAAGATTATTGACTGTTATACCAAACAAGACTTAGGGCAGTGGGATCAAGATCTTGGTTGCAGTATGTTGGGCAAAAATGAGATGTAATAGTGGAATTAGCGGTTATCAATCATTCTTTCAAGAAGTTTGACTGTAAAGTGCTGTTGAAAAATGGGGCAATACCTGGAAAGAGTTGTAGGGTTTTGGAAGGGCTTATGCATTTACTTAAAGTTGGGAGATAGTTCACCACAATGGGAATAAACCAATAGAAAGCAGTCTATTACATAAGATATTAATAATAAAAAGACATAATTAATGTAGAAGAAAAATTAATGAAAAGGTAAAAGGGGGTGGTTTCTACCATGTAGTGAAAAATGATAGCCATGTGGGTACTTTATCCCTTTTTACAGGAAGGAAAGCAGATGCAGGAGACTTGGTAGTTTGTAGAAGGAAGTTCCCCTTGGGGGTTGTTTCTGTTTCTTTCTTTTTTTTTTCTTTTGGAGACAGAGTTTCGCTTTTGTCACACAGGCTGGAGAGCAATGGCGCAGTCTTGACTCACTGCAACCTCCCTCTCCCGGGTTCAAGTGATTCTCCTGCCTCAGCCTCCTGAGTAGTTGGGATTACAGGCATGCACAACCACATCTGGCAAATGTTGGTATTATTATTAGAGACAGGGTTTCACCATGTTGGCCAGGCTGGTCTCGATAACCTGACCTCAGGTGATCCACCCACCTTGGCCTCCCAAAGTGCTGGGGTTACAGACCCGGCCTGCTTCTGTTTTCTTAGTAGGCAAGATTATCATCTGAAATGGGGACATATGATATTTGTGTAAGAGAAAAGTCATAAAGTAGTTTGAATAGACAGTTGTGAAAACACTGGTACCATAGAAGCATGCTGCAAAGTTGTCAAATCATGATATGGTTCTGTAGGGATTGTTCCTTTTTTTAAAGACAATCTTGACCATTTCAATCAACCCTTCAGCTCTTCTACTAGCCCTTGCTGTGCTACCACTCCACACAATTGCTCTAGAGGAAGCACAGAAATAGAAGTAAAAATACCATTTCAGGATCCTTTGTGTTATCTGAAATACTTGAATTAAATATTCTGAAAACATTGGCAGAATACAATAATAATTAATGTTACTCTCCACCAAACCATGCTTTGCCTTTAAATTCTGTTAAATTAGATGTGCTATACACAGTTGGCATTTGCCAAAGACATTTGTAAAATTTGCTTAGGTCATTGCCGTCCTTGGTCAACACTGCTTTCAAATAACCTAAGACACCACTAGGGAGGCTGAGGCAGGAGGTCCACTTGAGTTCAAGGAGTTTGAGGCTGCAGTGAGATATGATCTCGCCATCATACTCCAGCATAGGTGACAGAGTGAGACCCCACCTCTAAAAAAATAAAATAAGCAAATAACCTAGGTCACCACATATCTGAAAAACATATCACTAATATATTTGTATTAGGAAAGAAGGCTATGTATTTTTTTCATATTGGCTTTATCCATTCACTCAACCATTCATTGACTGCTCTTGGTCATGCTGCCAGGCACCAAGCTCATATGATTAAACATAGTGTCTGTTTTTCAGAGTCTCTAGTGGCAAGGATGCCATCAATTCCATGTAAGAATCATAACGGGAAGAAAGAACAGCTATGGAGACAGAGCAAGAGTACAAAACCCAGCCTGGCAGAGAGAGGTGGCTTCTCAGAGGATGGGAGAACATGACACCTAACCTGGGTTTGAATGACTAGTGGAGTCAGCCAGGTGGAGAGGTGGAAGAGACTATTTATTCCAGGCACACAATCTAATGACTTTTGCACAACTTGAGAACATATGGGAGCATAGCAGGATGCAGGAATGCAATTAGCTCCATATGCTTTGATTGCACCATGATGGAGAGACAGTGATGAAGCTCACGACTGGGCATGGGGCAGAAAATGAAGGCCCTTCTGGAGCTGACCAAGGAGGTGGAGTTACCATCAAGAGTATTGGGAGCTGTTCAAGTGAGTTAAAGGTTACATGTATTGAAAGCACTAAGGATATTACAAGGAACAGTTAGTCAGATTTGCACTTTTGGTGTATTGTTATAGTAATCAAAGAAGGCCATCCACCAGGATTTACAGATTTTGAAAATGAACACAGAACCTATCTATTCAACTTGCCATTAGAGTTATGTTCCATTTGAAGCTCTCTGAGATCATTTCCGAAGGAAAGAAATGCACAAGGGGCCGCCGTGTTGAAATCATAGCCTGGATTTATCAGTTTAAGATGACACTTAATGTGTCATACACGGATGAGCTAAGTAAGATGAAGCTAATACCATTAGAAAATATTTGCATATTTTAAAAAGCAGCTACAATAAAAAATGTCTGAGGAAGATCACTGGGATTTTCCATTTCAAGTTTTTTAAGTGTGATCTAAACCATCCCTTGTAGTTTGGAGTTTCATTTTTAACTCAACCACTGCATTAAGATGACTCTGCCTCATGATGTAATTATCTAGTAATTTGTGCGTTTGACACATACAAGCCACTTGGTCTATGATATTTTTTGCTACCATTTAGTATAGCTATTTATGTTTAGCCTGACTCTGAAATGTTTCCTATTACTGCCCACACCCTGCCCCAAATACACACACACACACACACACACACACCTGCCACCTGCAATTTGAAAGAAGATGTCATTAACACCATCAGCCAGAGTTTGTCAAGCCTGACACTAAATTTGTGGGATGTTTTTTCACACTGGTCAATTTTCCAACTCTCTAGACACCAACTGGATGTGCCACCATTCAACTCGGTTTTGACACTAATTATACGGCATCCATGCAGACCCCATATGCTAAGGTCTCAGTCTCACAGACTACCCACACTTCAGATGCCACTTGCAAGTCCCAGGTGGCCACGTGTATTTCTGGCCAACCAGTTATAAATTGAGGGTTTATTTTCATTGCTCCCTCCTCACATTTTTAATTTGCTAGAATAACTCACAGAACTCAAAAAAAAAAAAAAAAGGTACTTACTATTACCGTTTATGATACAGAATACAACTCAGGAACATCTAGATGGAAGAATTACATCAGTAAAGGCATGGAGCTGTCAAATCCTCTCCAGGTGTGTCACGCTTCCATCACATAATGTCACCAACCTGGAAGCTTTCTGAATCTCATTGTTTAAAAGGTTTTAGAGCGCTCAAACAACAATCCCTGGGTCCTCCTTAGAGGTTGGGGATGGGGCTGAAAGTACCACCTCTTTTAATCACTTGGTCTTTCTGGTAGTCAGCCTGGTCCTGAAAATAGTTGGGGATCCTACCCTAAATCATCTTATCAGCATAAATTCAGATGCTCTCAAAGGGGGCTCCTTATGAATAACAGAAGACACTTGTATTGCCCAGGAAATCCTGAGAGTATTAGGAGCTCTGTGCCAGGAATCAGGAACAAAAACCAAACGCATTTCTATATTATACCACACTACCACACCTGATTATAGAGAATATTAAAAAGGTACTCTGTTGGAGAGTGTTTTGTAAATTCTAAAGTGAGAGATGATGCAAGTATTTTGGTTATTTTCAATAATATACTGCATTCGAACAGCAGTCCTGTTCCATTATCAAGTGTAATGGCCCTAATGGGGTAAATGACTTGATTTTAATAGTTTTAATTTTTCTGATTTGACATTTATTACCCCTACTGTCCCATCATCATTTGGGAGAAAAGTCTCCCAAATATTACCCTTGAAATTTGAACATACTTATGTTTAAGGTGGCTATAATAGCCAAATTAATACCAGATAAAAAATTATCAATGAGCTGTATCAATCAACAGCCTGCCAAAAACCAATTGCCTTAATGACCTTGATACCAGAGATTAATGATGCACTCGTGGCTGGTGATTAATATGTTTAGTTATCAAGATATTTTAAAAACGTGAACAGCCTGCACCCCCATTGCCATACCTCACATTTGAGTGAAGAAAATATAGCCAAACATCCAGACATTTGATCAAATGTTCAGTTTTTTGGAAATGTTCGGAATGTTTTTTGTTGTTACGATGTGTGTTTGTTTGATACGCACAGCCACTTTTAGCTCCTACACAAGATGTACAACACTATAGAAACCCAGCATGAGATTATTTTCTTTCTGCTTCATTACAAAGTTCTTAACACCTATGTCTATTTTGTTTGTTTGTTATTGTTTTTTTGGAGAATCAACATTCTTGAATAGTTTTGTTTAATTCGCAATCCTCCTCAAACGATTATAACAGTTTGGCACTGTTTCATACAATAGAGTTGTTCTGACCGAAAAATACATCCATTTTAACCATTGATTTAGCAGAATATTTTTTCTTTTGGAATTACTTGTTATTTCTCCATTTTCTATTAGACTAACCAAGACCTTGATATAAATGTCTTGAAACAGGAACAGTTTGTATTAATATTTACCCACAATCCCCTACTGAATGGATTTCTGCATGATCTTGTATTTTTCTCTGTTACTTAAGGTTACTAAATGATAATCACAGCAGCCCAGAATTTACTTTCTTATCCTCTGACATTTCCAAAAACTCAGATATTAATTCCTAACTCATTTCCTCCCCATTAGCCATACCCATCTTCCTTT
>NW_012102821.1:1412401-1412966 GCF_000951045.1 Mandrillus leucophaeus
AGCTCAAGTAGGCAAGTTGAGTATATGAGCCAGAGATTCCCACTGAAGTTTGGAAATACAAGTCTGGGCGTCATCAACAAATGTGTAATTTGTTTCTTAAAATGCTATAGTTAAAATTACGTATAGAGAAATGGTGACTAGATAAGAGGAGGGGGCTCAAGAGTAAGCCTGTTAGCCAAATCATTTAGTGATTGAAAAGAGAAGAAACCAGCTGAAGAGACTGAGAAGGAAGTCTATCAAGTTGATAGAAACCAATATTGTGGGTTCTTCCAAAATTCCAAGAGTAGTAGTCAGTTGGGCTGACAAATATGACATGAAGATTATTGACTGTTATACCAAACAAGACTTAGGGCAGTGGGATCAAGATCTTGGTTGCAGTATGTTGGGCAAAAATGAGATGTAATAGTGGAATTAGCGGTTATCAATCATTCTTTCAAGAAGTTTGACTGTAAAGTGCTGTTGAAAAATGGGGCAATACCTGGAAAGAGTTGTAGGGTTTTGGAAGGGCTTATGCATTTACTTAAAGTTGGGAGATAGTTCACCACAATGGGAATAAACCAATAGA
>NW_012102821.1:1413016-1417482 GCF_000951045.1 Mandrillus leucophaeus
GTGAACAGCCTGCACCCCCATTGCCATACCTCACATTTGAGTGAAGAAAATATAGCCAAACATCCAGACATTTGATCAAATGTTCAGTTTTTTGGAAATGTTCGGAATGTTTTTTGTTGTTACGATGTGTGTTTGTTTGATACGCACAGCCACTTTTAGCTCCTACACAAGATGTACAACACTATAGAAACCCAGCATGAGATTATTTTCTTTCTGCTTCATTACAAAGTTCTTAACACCTATGTCTATTTTGTTTGTTTGTTATTGTTTTTTTGGAGAATCAACATTCTTGAATAGTTTTGTTTAATTCGCAATCCTCCTCAAACGATTATAACAGTTTGGCACTGTTTCATACAATAGAGTTGTTCTGACCGAAAAATACATCCATTTTAACCATTGATTTAGCAGAATATTTTTTCTTTTGGAATTACTTGTTATTTCTCCATTTTCTATTAGACTAACCAAGACCTTGATATAAATGTCTTGAAACAGGAACAGTTTGTATTAATATTTATCCACAATCCCCTACTGAATGGATTTCTGCATGATCTTGTATTTTTCTCTGTTACTTAAGGTTACTAAATGATAATCACAGCAGCCCAGAATTTACTTTCTTATCCTCTGACATTTCCAAAAACTCAGATATTAATTCCTAACTCATTTCCTCCCCATTAGCCATACCCATCTTCCTTTACTCTTAGTCCCTTACCAGAAAAAAAGTTGCATTTTCTTGACAAAATTTTTTCCACTTTAACTTTCTATAGGAAAGTGATGCTAAACCCTAGAGATCTCTGCTTGGCCTTTTCGGGCTCTGGACTTCTCAGCTTGAGGACACCCTTAATTCTAACTCGTCTGTCTGTGAGTGACCCACCCACCAGACGGCCTCTCATGCCCTGTTGTGGCAAGGTCTAGTGGAAAGAGACATGGACTAGAAGTCAGAAAATATACATTCTGACCCTATTATTTCCACCAACCAGCTTTGGGACTAAGAATAAGTCATTTATCCAGCTTGAGCTTCAGCCGCCAATAAAAGGTGGATTCTAAGGGCCCTTCAGACCCTTTCCTCCTAGGAGCTAAATGCCTACAAATATTCGATTTTCCAGAAGAGTGTTCACTAAGGGCCCTGCTGAGATTGCTGGCCTTGCCTTTAATTATCACACCAGGATTGTCTGAGTCATGAAGTCCACAAAGTTAAGGGTCTGAGCATTAATCTTCTGATCTAACTTAGCCTCAAGCTCCACTGATTTTCATAGTCTGACTACTGTTTAGATCAAGAGAAACTGTTCTGTAATGCACTGCATTGCCAAACTTAGCCTGGATCAGGCTCTGCAAAAAAAGCATTTCAGTCAATTATGATTAAGTCACTGAGGGCACTCCTAAATAGACCTAGCACAGCACATTTGCTTTAAATGTAAAATAAATGAAAATTTCTCCTTCAATGAAGAACGGAATTCTTAATTTTAAGCTAGAAAAAGGCAGTATTTAAAAATAATAGAATCTTTAAAGAGGAAATATTGAATATTAAAGCGCCCCATCTATTAATGGTATAAAAAATTTGTGAGTGTGGGAAAAATTCATTTGTTCAAGACATTTTTGGTTACTAATAAATGTTAGATGTATTATTGAAGGTTAAATTTTTTCAAATTTTCTTTTAATTTAGGCTTTACAATATTTCCCTGAATTTGTCACCCCTCATTTTCACTTCTCATCTTCAAAGAAGTATGGATTAAACTTAGGTTCTTCAGATATACAATGTTTTAAAACTATAAACCTACTGAGTCCCCATTGTTAAATGTTATTTAAAAGTTATTTGTGAAAAGCCAAGTAGTAGGAAGCCTAAGAGCCCTTATATGTTACATGTTGACACATCTGGGTAAGGAAATGGAATTATCACAGGGTCCAAATACAAATGTAAAGCTAAGGATGTATGTCCAATTCTCTTCGTCATCAACAGTAGAGGCATTTTTTATGTAAACAAAATTTCAAATAGACTCAATCAAGCTTCAATCTACATCAGTGGTTTTCAAGCATGGTCCTACCTTCAAAGCTTCAAAGGACAGACTGACTCTCTTGTTATGGGCTAATGCAGCTGGTGATTTTAAGTTGAAGGCATCGCTATTTGCCATTCCAAAAATCCAAGAGCCTTAAAATTATGCTGAATCTACTCTGCCTTTTCTCTATACATTTAACGACAGAGCCTGGATGACAGCACATTTGTTTACCACATGGTTTACTGAATTGTTAAAGCCCTCGTTGAGATCTACTGCTTAGAAAAATAGATTTGTTTCAAAACATTACTACTCATTGATAATTCCCCTGGTTGCCCAGGAATGCTGGTGGAAATGTACAGTAGATTAATCTTGTATTCATGCCTGCTAACACATCATCCATTATGCAGCCCATGTGTCAGGCAGTAATTTCAACTTTCAAGTCTTGTTATTTAAGAAATACATTTTGTAAGGCTATAGCTCCTGTAGATAGCAATTCTGCAAATGGGTATGGGCAGAGTAAGTTGAAAACCTTCTGAAAAGGATTCACTCTTCTAGATGCCATTAAGAACATTCATGATTTATGGAGGAGAAGTCAAAAATATCCACCTTACCAGGAGTTTGAAAGAAGTTGATTCCAACTCTTATGGATGACTTTAAGGGGCTCAAGATTTCAGTGGAGTAAGCTATTTCAGATGTGGTAGAAATAGCAAGACAACTAGAATTGGAGATGGAGTCTAAAGATGTGACTGATTACTACAATCTTATGAGAAAACCTGAATGGATAAAGAGATGTTTTTGTGCATGAGCAAAGAAATTAGTTTTTTGAGATGGGAATCTCCTCCTGGTGAAAATGTTGTGTACATTATTGAAATGATCACAAATTATTTAAAATATTGCATTAACATATTTTAAAAAGCACTGGCAGGATTTAAAAAGATTCATTCCAATTTTCGAAAGTAGTTCTACAGTGGGTAAAATGCTGTCAAAGAGCATTTCATGCTACAATGAAATAGTTCATGAAAGGAAGAGTCAGTCAATGCAGCAAACTGCATTATTGTCTTACTTTAACAAATTGTCCCAACCACTCCAGCTGCCAGAAATCACCACACTGATCAGTCAGTAACCATCAATATTGAAGTAAAACCTTCCACGAGCAAAAAGATTACAGCTCGCTGGAGGCTCAGATGACCTGGCGTATTTTTTTTTTTTAGCAATAAATTATTTTTTAATTAAGATATGAACATCACTTTTTAGAAAGAATGTTATTCTACAATTAATAGATTATAATATAGTGTAAACATAACTTTTATATGCACGGATGTCATTTCCTGTTACGTGGACCTCTTTAAGATAGCATATAGTTGCGTCTTGCTAAGTCTTTATCGAACTTGTAACTTTGTGTCTTTGAAGTTTTGTGTTTAACCCGTTCACATTTAAGATGAGTATTGATATGTGTGGACTTCATCTTGTCTTTGTGTTGTTAGCTGGTTGCGATTTAGACTTGACAGTGTAGTTACTTTACAGTGTCTTTGGTCTATGTACTTAAGTGTGTTTTTATGGAGGCCAGTAACAGCGTTTTGTTTCCATGTTTAGCACTCCCTTAAAGACTTCTTGTAAGGCAAGTCTGCCAGTAACAAACTCACTTAGCATTTATTTGTCTGAAAAGGATTTTATTTCTCCTTTATTTTTGAAGCTTAGCTTGGTTGGATAAAAAATTCTGAATTGGAATTTAGTTCTTTTAAGATGCTGAATGTAGGCCTTCAATCTCTTCTGACTTGGAAGGTTTCTGATGAAAGACCCTGTTGGCCTGGTGGAGTTCCCTTTGTAGATGATCTCTCCCTCCTCTGTAGCTGCCTTTAATACTTTTTCTTTCACATTGACCTTGGAGAATCTGAGGACTGTGTCTTGGGGATGGTCATCTTGAGTAGTATCTTACAAGAGTTATGTGAATTTCCTGAATTTGAATAGGAAGGTGGCATCTGCCAGCAAAAGAGCTATGGGAGTGGCTGTCTTGTCCCACAGGGAAGATAGCCCTGTTCTGTCCAGATCTGATGGAGCAAGGCAATTCTTGGCATATGGGCATCTGTAGCTGTTCTCCACTGCAGTTGTATTCATGCCAAACCCTTTGGGCTCCCTACAGGCTTGATTTCTGTCCCTGCCAACTTTCCAAGCAGCTTTCCTGGCCAGCTCAAATGTCTATGGAGGTTATGAGGTCTCCTGCAGCTAGGATTCCAGAGGTTCATGGCAAGAGTAGGCCACTCCATGCCTATTTAGCTGACACCTTCCCCAAGAACCACTGGAGTCCTATAAGGAGTCTTGTTGCTCGGAAACCCCGTGCAAGATTCCCATCTTCCTCCCGCTTCAGTTCAGGGTCTGCACCCTCCTTTTGTCCACTCTCAATGCTTTCTTTCTAAGAGTGCTGGTCTTCACGGTCTGATCTTCAGGTGAGAGAAGCTCTTCCTGGCTGCATTTACT
>NW_012102821.1:1417532-1451160 GCF_000951045.1 Mandrillus leucophaeus
CTTAGCATTTATTTGTCTGAAAAGGATTTTATTTCTCCTTTATTTTTGAAGCTTAGCTTGGTTGGATAAAAAATTCTGAATTGGAATTTAGTTCTTTTAAGATGCTGAATGTAGGCCTTCAATCTCTTCTGACTTGGAAGGTTTCTGATGAAAGACCCTGTTGGCCTGGTGGAGTTCCCTTTGTAGATGATCTCTCCCTCCTCTGTAGCTGCCTTTAATACTTTTTCTTTCACATTGACCTTGGAGAATCTGAGGACTGTGTCTTGGGGATGGTCATCTTGAGTAGTATCTTACAAGAGTTATGTGAATTTCCTGAATTTGAATAGGAAGGTGGCATCTGCCAGCAAAAGAGCTATGGGAGTGGCCGTCTTGTCCCACAGGGAAGATAGCCCTGTTCTGTCCAGATCTGATGGAGCAAGGCAATTCTTGGCATATGGGCATCTGTAGCTGTTCTCCACTGCAGTTGTATTCATGCCAAACCCTTTGGGCTCCCTACCGGCTTGATTTCTGTCCCTGCCAACTTTCCAAGCAGCTTTCCTGGCCAGCTCAAATGTCTATGGAGGTTATGAGGTCTCCTGCAGCTAGGATTCCAGAGGTTCATGGCAAGAGTAGGCCACTCCATGCCTATTTAGCTGACACCTTCCCCAAGAACCACTGGAGTCCTGTAAGGAGTCTTGTTGCTCGGAAACCCCGTGCAAGATTCCCATCTTCCTCCCGCTTCAGTTCAGGGTCTGCACCCTCCTTTTGTCCACTCTCAATGCTTTCTTTCTAAGAGTGCTGGTCTTCACGGTCTGATCTTCAGGTGAGAGAAGCTCTTCCTGGCTGCATTTACTCGGCCATCTTGGCTCTTACATGTGAAGTATTAGTAAGATATAATAAAAGACTTTGGTTCACCTTTTGAGTAACCATTTAGCAGCTTCCAGGTGTTCTAGCATCTTCCTTTGGGCCTCCCAGTATCTGCATGTGGCAGAGTCACCTTGGGCATCCTGGAGAGGATGACATGAAGCAGTGAAGATGGGAGCCAAACTTGGTGCACAGCCAGAAGGAGACAACAGTGTAATATTGTATTGACTCATCAATTGTAACAAATATACGACACTAATGCAAATTATTAATAGGGGAAAGGGAGGAGGAGATAAAGGAGTGTATGAGAACTGTGTACTTTCTGCTCAATTTTTCTGTAAACCTAAAACTGCTTTAAAGCATAAAATGCACTAATGTATTTAAAAATTTTACTTTGACCACCACTCATATCAAACATATAAAAAAGTAATCTCCACGTGAATTGAGATTTAAAGGTATAAGGTAAAACAATGTTGCTATAAAATAACACAAGTGAGTATTTTCATGGCCTGGAGTTATGGAAAGATTTCTGAAACAGGACACACAAAGCACTATTACAAACAGAAATATTGATAAGTTGAACTTAATGAAGATCTCTTATTATCAGAATTCACCATTAAAAGTTTTAAAATGCAATTCACTAAATGAGAAAAGAAAGATATTTGCAATACACATATTGGTGAAAAGACTCTTAGAATCTAAAACAACCCTTATAGATCAATATAAAAGTTTAATAAAGGTAATATAAATAAATGGGCAAAAGACTTAAACAAGAACTTGTAAAGGATCAGGGTATCTAAATAATTTTATGAAAAAGTGCTCAGTGAAATACACCATTACAAACTCAAAAGAATAGCTAAAATTAAAAAAAATCAAACTATAAAGTGTTGAGAACATAAAATAATTGCACTCTCATTTACTGCTGGTTCACTGTGTAGATTAGTAAAATTACTTGAAAGCTTTTGGGAATATCAGAAAAAATGAACCTATGCATTATCCATGACCCAGTAATTCCATTTCTGGATATATACCAGATGACAATGCATTTATGGACTCGTAATAGCCCAACACTAAAAATATCCAAAATATACATTAACTGTAGAAATAATATGCAAACTGTATTATATTCTAAAATGGAATACTATATATTCCAGATCACAAAAGTTGGTGAACTACTGTTATAAACATCAACATAGATGAATCTTATGTAAGTATAATATTGAATAAAAGAAGCCACAACAAGGCAATATATACTCTCTCCATTATGATTACAAAAGCTGGCAAAATAATCTAATGTAAGAAAAGTTTAGATTCAGTTTACCTCTGGGGAGAGGCGAGGGTATATTCTGGGAGGGCAAATAGTTCTCCTGAGGTGCTGGTTTGTTTCTTAATTTGTGGTTACACAGATTTATTCACTTTATGAATATTCATTGAACTGTACTCTTAGTTCTATATGTCTTTGTACATATTTACTGTTATAATAAGGAGTAATAAAAATATTAATAGAAAATAGTCTTAACGCTTTCTATTTTTGACAAGATTTCTGTTGGTATTTAATTTAGTTTAGGCAAAAAGTGGAATGCATTTACTTACATGGATAGCATTTACGTAGATGCGCTTTCAGGAGTTTTGTTGTTAAACACTAGAATGAAATTTACTTTGGTTTTGGAATAATAACAAAAGACTTTATTTGGTCATGTTTAATAAAACGATATATTAGGTAAAATAATGCAAAAGGCAAATAAAACCGAGAATAAAAAATGGATACACCAAGGGAGAAAAGAGTTAAAATGGAAGAAAAAAGAAAGAAAAGCAGGAAACCAGCCATGCCCTACCTTGGTTTACTTTGAAGCTTGTGGAACCAATCTAAATTTCTAGTCTGTTTCTGCATATAGATAATCAATGAATTGTTATATCTTTCAGTTTGCAAAGTCGATGCTTTCTTTGAATTTAGAAAGACAATATGAATGATGTCCCCTAGAACTCTGGAAAATGCTATCTTCATGATTTTCTTTCTGCCCCAGGGAGTAAAAATGTCTACCTCGGAAGTGAATCTTATTACTGGGTTATATATCTTTCTGTTTTTCACTAAATCCAGTTTGTAACTATGGTAATCTGAAAAATATTTAACCTCATTGTTGAAAATTATATCATGGCAAAGCTATTAAACTCGCGTAGATGCAGCCTCTCCCAGTTATTTTCTCTTAAACTATTTCTGAACAACCTAACATGCTTGATGCAGAGAAGAAAGAAAATTCATCTTTCTCTTTCTCTTAATCCCCTTAATGTCTAAAGGTATTAAGAACATAATGGAAATTACACTGAAGGATTTTCAAAGACTTTAACTAAAAAGGGCTAAGTCATCCATGATTGATCAAAGAGAAAAGTGGATTCTTTCCATTATATCTTGAAAGACAAAAGTTTCAAATCCCTGTCTGCAGATTTTCTAAAGGAGCCACCACTCCATTTTTTACTTACTGGAGAAAACTGGTGATAGCCACATTAGTATTGTGTTATCATTTTTTACAATATAATCCACCTCTCAAACTCTTAAGTCTCAAATATAGCAATTCATTAGCATTAACATGCTAATTAATATACTTATGTTATCCAAATAAAACACAAATGACAGAATAGCAGAAAGGCAGGTAGAGATGAAATATTATTCTTTATATTATTTATTAAACTAAATAAATGAATATTTGTTCAGCTCGACTCACGGATTCACTAAACAACCCACCAAGTAATAAGAAACTTCTTTTCGTGAGGCTCTGTCATTTTCAAAGACAATCAGAACAGAAAAGATAAGAGCTGTCCACCTTAAATTCCATCCAGATGCAGGCCATGTATCAGTATACCCAAGAGCCTTTGTTCCTTTCTCAGCATGAGGATCTGTGGACAGAACTTGTATAATCTAATGAATGGCTACCTATAGAAGTAAGATGCCCACAGGTTGTCAGACACTAGCAAGGAGAGGCAGGCTGTAGTAGGATGAAGGATGAAAGAGTGAGAGAGAGAATACCACTCAGTGTCTGACAACTACAGCTCTTGGGGAAGACTTAACAGATGTTGTATCAGGTAGGTCCCTCCAGGACTACCATCTGTCACAAAAGAGGGCAGAAAATATTACTCAACATCACACCAGCACTAAGCATGGATTAAGAAAAAGCTTTGCTGGGAAAAGGGAAAACTCACCAGGCCAAGGTCTGCAAAGTGGAGATGTAGGTATACCACCCTCCCTGCCTTCTGGCTTCTCGTAATTTCTCAGAGGTGCACACTCGTTTAGGGCATCTGCTCGGCATGGCTGGGGTTGCTTTCTAATGCAAGAAAACTCCCTCTGGAGATCTCCCTCTTTATATTACAGGCCTGAGAAAGCGAATTTGGGAGTGGAGAAATAGACTTTTAGTGGCTAGGCAATCTGGACTTGGGTGCCAGTTGTTTCTATGGTTGACTGAAAGGCCTACTGTCCAACTCCTGGAGACTCTGGGCCCGCAGCACATTATTGCATTTCCAGAAGAAGAAGAAAGCTGCTCCCCTCCACCTGTATCCCAGCAGACTTGCTGGACAGCTATATCTGTGAATTCCCAGGGTTACAATGCATTCTCACTCACCACAGAGGAGATTCCTTCTCTCAACCTCCTTACTTGCTCTCTTTTCTCTGTACCAAAATCCAAATAATTGTAGCAATTTATTAATGGTCAAATAATATTTGTTTCCATCCACAGAGATACCTACAACTTTGGATCCTGTGATCCAAAGACCATGCTGTGAGTGGTGTTAGGATTAGAATCTGACCTTGAAATCCCATTACGATCAAAAAAAGTTCTATTATTTCAAGATGGTCACACTTATGGAGTGTAGCATGGACTATATAATTGGCTGTGGTCACTCCACCTCAACATGAATCATTCTGATTCCCACGTTTAGATGTAGTTCAAATGATCTTGCTCTTGAATCTGTCTTTTCCCTTCAAGTTGTTCTTTTTGAATCAAATACTTTCTTTTCGTAGGTATTTATTTTTCTTTCTACAAGCATTTATTAATTCTCTGTTTGGGGCACTTTACTAGCAGCAGGATACTCAGGGATTGTAGAATACATTTTCTGCCCTCCAGGCATATCTAGTCTAATGGAAGAGAGAAGTGTGAATACATACTGAGTTATAAGAGCACATGACTAGTCTGGGTGTGGTGGCTCACACCTGTAATCCTAACACTTTGAGAGGCCAAGGCTGATGGATCAAAGATCTCTTGAGGTCAGGAGTTCAAGACCAGCTTGGCCAACATGGTGAAACCCAATCTCTACTTTAAAAAAAGTACAAAAGTTACCTGGGTTTAATGGCATGTTTTTGCAGTCCCAGCTACTTGGGAGGCTGAGACAAGAGAATTGCTTGAACGCAGGAGGCGGAGGTTGCAGTGAACTGAGATCCTGCCACTGCACTCCAGCCTGAGTGAGAGAGTAAGACTCAGTCCAAAAAAATAAAATAAAATAAAATAAAATAAAGGGCAGCTGATTACAGGAGCATCTTTGACTCCAACCCTCCCACCTTCTGTGCTTTTCATTTGATTAAGCATGTGTGGAAACAAAACTAATACCCTTTATTTCTAAATACAGAACAAAAGAGAGAAGATTCTGTAAAGGAAAACCATTTCTAGGAAGGATCTAAATTGTTTGTCTTCTTGCTGTGTTAGGGGCTCTAACTCATGGTTATGTCCTGTAAGCATTTTTTGAACTGAACAAACCATCCGTGTCTATTTTGCGATTTGAGTAGAGGTAAGCTCTGGCAGCTGGCATTTTGATGCACCTATTTTTGTAGTCAAATCAATTCATGATTTTACTATTTGTACTTGTGTTGCTGTTGCCAACAGATACATGCCAGTCCTTCCTCTGAATCCCATAGGAACCCTGGTCTAAGATTTTGTGGTCTCAGGATGTGCTGAAATTGTAACAGTCGTGAAGTCCTGAAGGGAGGCTGCCATCTTCTCTCTTCACTGATCCTGTGTGAGCAAGTTTTACATTCTGAGAATTTTGCTTGAGAGTATCATTCATGATTTTTATGTTGAATAGAACAAAGCGAAATGTTCCAGATACCCAAAATAAAAGGACTCCATCCATATATTGTATTAATATTTAAAATAAAAAGTGTCCAACTCACAAAAATGATTTGTTTCTCCCCCCCAATTCTGGAAAAAAGATGAGCATTTTAGAAAGGAGATTTTTTGCTGTACTCTGGCACAGATTCACAGGAATTGATAGTCATCAAGTACCATGACTTGGTACCTACAGCAAATAATCCTGTGGCCAAACTCAGCAGGAGGCAGTGCAGCCAATCTTCTTTCAGCAAAAATCAATGTGCTCCTAAAGCACTGGGATTACAGGCCTGAACCACCACATCCACCATTATGAGAGTTTTCATCATGAATGACAGTTGGGTTTAATCAAATTCTTTTTCTATATTTATTGATATGATTATATAATTTTTATTTTTAACCCTTTGATGTAATTAATTCTGTATCTTGAGCCAGTTGTGTGTATCTAAAATTAATAGCACTTGATCATGATGTATACAATTCTTCTTATACCTTGTTAGATTGAATGCCAAAATTTTGTTGAGATTTTTGCATTTACATTTATAGGGATACAGGTCTGTAGTTTTTTTTCTTTCTTGCAATGTCTTTATATGAATTTGTTAGCAGGGACATGCTTGCCTTATAGAATGTGTTAAGAAGTGTTCCATTTGCTTCTGTTTTCTAGGAAAGAAGATAGGGCAGGCGTCCTCAACCCCCAGGACCCAGTACCATCTGCGGTCTGTTAGAAACTGGACTGTACTACAGAAGGTGAGCAGCAGGTGAGGGAGCAGTGAGCAAAGCTTCATCTGTATTTACAGCTGCTCCCCATCCCTGGCATTACCGCCGGAGCTCTGCCTCCTGTCAGATCAGCAGCAGCATTAGGTTCTCATAGGAGCATAAACCCAATTGTGAACTGCACGTGTGATGGACCTAAGTTGCATCCTCCTTATAAGAATCTAATGCCTGATGATCTGTCACTGTCTCTCATCACCCCCAGGTGGGATCCTCTAGTTACAGGAAAACAAGCTCAGGGCTCCCACTCATTCTACATTATGGTGAGTTGAATAATTATTTCATTATATATTACAATGTAATAATAATAGAAATAAAGTACACAATAAATGTAATGTGCTTGAATCTTCCAGAAACCATTCTCACACCCTGGTCCTTGGAAAAATTGTCTTCCACAGAAACAGTCCTTGGTGCCCAAAGGGTTGGGGACCTCTGATACAGAAACCTAGTATCATTTTGTTTTAAAAACATTTGGTAGATTTCACTTCTGAACCACCTACGCATTTTCTTTTTGGTAGAGGTATTATTTATTGATTTAACTTTTAATACATACAAATCAATTAGATTATTTATGTACATATTAATTATATAGCTATACTTAGATTATCTTCTTCTGTGAAGGAGTTTATGTCTTTGTCACACAAGCTTTTGTTAGTTTGTTTCTTTCCAGAAATTGGTAAATTTCAGTTATCAAAATTGTACATATGGTATTGTTTGTAGCATTTATTATTATTACTTTTTTTGAGACAGAGTCTCGCTCTGTCGCCCAGGTTAGAGTGCAGTGGCATGATCTCGGCTGACTGCCAGCTCCACCTCCCAGGTTCACTCCATTCTCCTGCCTCAGCCTCCCAAGTAGCTGGGACTAGAGGCTCCTGCCACCACGCCCAGCTAATTTTTTGTATTTTTAGTAGAGACGGGGTTTCACCGTGTTAGCCAGGATGGTCTTGATCTCTTGACCTCGCGATCCACCTGCCTCGGCCTCCCAAAGTGCTGGGATTACAGGCGTGAGCCACCGCACCCGTCCTGTAGCATTTCTTTATTATTCTTTCAATGATCATATAATGAGTAACAATGACCCCAATTTCTGATATTAGTAATTTGTGTTTTATCTCTTTTGCATTAGTTATTGTGGCAGAGATAGATACATGATAGATAGATAAATAGATAGATAGATAGAGATAGTTCCAATGACCCAGTTTGAGAGTTTGAGTTTCATTTATTTTCTCGTTTAATTTTCTATTTTAAATTACATTGATTTATGTTCTAATATCTATCATTTCCTTTCTTCTGCATTATTTAGTCTTAATCTTATCTTTATTCTCTACTTTCCTAAGGTGGAAGTGTATTGGTTAAGCTCCAAATATTTTTAGATTTTTCTGGCTGTCATTCTGTAATTATTTTTTAGTTAATTCCATTGTGATCTGGGAGAAAACTTTGTATAATTTATATTCTGTTAAAATTTTTTTGATCTTTGCTTTATGGTCCAGAATGTGGTCTGTCTTAGTGGATATTTAATGTGAGATGAGAAGAATGTGTGTTCTGCTGCTATTGAATTGTATAGTCAATAAATGTCAATTACATCCAGTTGACTGATGGTACTGTTCAGTTTGACTATATTTTTAGTGATTGTCTGCCTGCCGGATGTGTCAATTATTGATGGAGGTATGTTGAAATCTCCAACTACAACAGTGAAATTGTCTATTTTTCTTTACAGTTCTATCAGTTGTTACCACGCTTATTTTGACAGTCTATTCTTAGGTGCATACATATGAGAACTGTTATTTCTTCTTAAAGAATTGACCTCTTTATCATTAAATCATACTTCTCCTTATTCCTGATAATTTTCTTTATTCTGAATTGTGCTTTGTCTGAAATTAATATAGTCAGCTGCTTCAGCTTGCTTCTGATTAGTGTTAGCATGACACATCCTTCTCTGTTTACTTTTAATCTATCTGTGTCTTTATATTAAAAGTGGGTTTCTTGTAGATAACATATAGTTGAGTCTGTATTTTTAATCTACCCTGTCAGTCCTTCACTTTTAATTAGTGTATTTGGACCATTTACATTTACAGTGATTGTAGATATAGTTGTATTGATGTCTTCCATGTTTGTAAATGTTTCTATTTGTTGCATGTGTACCATTTCTTTTTTAACCGCTATTTTTCCATACTTCTGGCTTTAATTGAGCACTTTATATCATTTGATTTCCTCTCCTTTTGTAAACAATATCATTTATTGTGTTTATGAAGATCATGGCAAAATAAACAATTAAAAATATCACTTATACTTCTTTTATTTTTTTAGTAGTTTCCCTAGAGTTTGCAATATACATTTACAACTAATTTAAGTCTGTTTAAAAATCTTACTATGCTGCTTCATGACTTATGGAGGTACCTTACAGCAGAGTATTCCCAATTCTTCCTTCTCATCCCTTATGACATCATTTTTGTTTGTTTCACTTATCTATATGCTATAGTCACTCAATGCATTGTTGCTATTATTACTAGAATAAAGAACAATAAATTATTTAAAGTTCAGTTTACTTATTCATAATGCTCTCTCTGTTTTTTTTTTTAATTCTAGTTCCCTTTATGAGTTTCTCTCAGAACTCTTTGTAAAATACAGTCTGTAATTTGTGTCTGTTGCAATCTAGTGAATCCCTGTCAATATTGTGGTAAGAATTTGAAGAGTAGTGTTCTACAATATTATGCTTTATCCTCAGTTTTTTGGTGAATGTTATGGTTTGGATATTTGACCTGTGCAAACCTCATGTTGAAATTTGATCTCCAGTGCTGGAGATCAAATTATGAATAGATCACTGTCCTCCCAGGGGTAGGGGAGTGATTTCTTGCTCCATTAGTTCCTCTGAGAGTTGGTTGTTTTCTAAAGCCTGGCACCTCACCCTTGCTCTCTTACTTCCTCTCTTCCTCTGTGATCATGCACATGCCAGTTTCCCTTCCTCCTCCACTATGAGTGGAAGCAGCCTGAAGCCCTCACCAGAAGCAGAAGCTGGTGCAACCTGCGGAACTGTGAGCCAAAATAAACCTCTTTTCGTTATAAATGACCCAGCCTCAGGTGTTCCCTTATAGTAACACAAAACGACTAAGACCAAGCCTGACTGAGTTTCTGGGCTATGATTTTCAGAAGCATTTCTAAGACCTTTTCTCCTACATTTTATATGAGAGAAGATAAGAGGGGGTTCATGTTGGCAAACTGTACTCCCCTGATGTCAGATAAATCTCTGTTAAGGTAGTATTTCTTGGAAAACAGTTTTGTTATTAGTAATGCTATGGACTGTTTCAAGATGGTTTCCTTCCCCTCTCCTTGACATGAGAATATTTTCTTATTCTTCCAATTTTCACCATGAAAACTTGGTGGAGTCTCTGGAGGTAAAACCTATGAAAGTGTGAGAATTCACCCCAAGACTGGGCCCCTACCAGTTCTCTGTTCTCAAGCTTCTGCCCATTTAGCTCCCCAAAGTTTATAAAATTTACCATATTAGTGTTCCTACTAGTTAATGGCTCCATCAGCTTCTGCTTCAGGTGAACTGATCTCAGATCTCTGTATCACTCTTGGGTCTCCAGCTTTTGGGGTGGCTGTTCAGCCTACAACTTCAATTCTCTCTGATGACTCTAAGAAAAGACATTATTTGTCTTTCATTTTCTTTTTCTTGTTGTAAGTACAGGAATGATGGCTTTCAAGTTCTTTAGATGTTGAAGCTGAACTAATTGTCTTTTAGAATCTGTCTGGAGTAATTTGGGGTAAATTATATTTTCTTTGAAAATTATTTATGCCACATAGATTTCCTGTATCAAATCAGATTTTGTTGAGCAAAGTAGACTATTTTATATATATATATATATTTTAAAAATTTCCTCTCTGTCGTTCTTGTCTTCTTACAATTTCTTCTTTTGTGTCTGTGTGCTTCGTATGAGTTTTTCTTATAAAACTAGCTATTTTATTTAGTTCATTGTTTTCTTTATTTGAGAAGCAGTTATTTGGTTTATTTATGCTTTCTTCTTTATTGTTATGTTCTCTTTGGAATTTTGTTACTTATTTCTTTACCATTTAAAACAAAATGCTTGATTAATTTATTTTCATTCTTTTTAAAAATATGAGGATTTAAGGAATGTTTTTGTTCTGAGTCCTGTTTTAATTGAATTAGTGTATATTTTAATGTGCAGCATTATAACTAATTACTTAATTACATTCTGGAAAATTAAAAATTTAGATTTTCCTTACTCTTTGACAAAATAGTTATTGAAGAGATTTAATTATTTTTAGTAAGGAAATTTATCTTTCTCCCTTCCTTCCCCTTCCTTCCCTTCCCTTCCCTTCCCTCCCTCCCTCCCTCCCTCCCTTCCTTCCTTCCTTCCTTCCTTCCTGGTTCTATTGCATTGTGATCAGAGAATGCTTATTTAGTATTTGAGTTATTTCATTTTTATTGCAGATTTTATGTGACTATATAGGAGCATTGTGCATGTGTACATGCACATGCATGGATGAATTTGTGTTGGTAATATAAAGTTGTTTTTTATGTTTATACATAACATAGTTTTACATTCATTAACTCTACCTTATAAATTATGTCATTTGTATGTTTTACGGATGTTTATATATGAACTGGAAGAGTTGAATTTTGTTTCTGTACATTGCTTCTTTCTTCTGCTGTAGTCACAGGTATGAATAGAATAAAGTGTTGCTTAATGTGAAGTGAGATTTTCATAAGAAAACATTTTCCTATACAAACAAACAATGGGAATCATAAATAAATATTGAACCATATTTCTAAGTCTAAATAGAGCTCTCTTCTACATAAGTGGTCCAGCCATACAAACCTATTATAACAAAGATGCCAATGTTTGTTAAACTTATGGCCAAACTTATTGAGAGGCCATCTGTATTCTCTGGTGTCAATAAGACAAACCAAGCCATTACAAAATGGTTACATTCAGTCTGGTACTTTTATCAACATAATTTATTCCTATTGTCAAGTCAGTTAGAGCTGGAACAGATATTAATAGTCATCTAGTAGTTTAACTAGTTTCCTTTATAACACAGGGACCTAAACCTGGGATTACCTAACATTCCATAACTAAATAGTATCATTTCTAGAAGTAACATGAAACACATTCCTACCCTGCAGCCCAGTGCATTTCCATCATAACGTCTGGTCTAGCAAGACGTTTCTGGTGCCAATCCATTCCAAACCTTGCCTTAGAAAGTCAGCTCTACCAAGAGCTTCTACTGAGTGGGCAATAAAATACCGAAATCTCCCCACTCTACATGGCTTATTGAATTAGTGACAGTATATGCTAGATTGGAAAAATGGGCTTGGGCAAAACAGATTGTTTCTCAGGAACTTGAAGGAAGCAACACAGAGGGAAATGGAAGAAGAGTTCCAGATACCAGTTCTCTGAGGGTGCACCTTTGGGCCCATGTGCAAGATAAATATGCAGCAGAGTCTTGATTATGAGATGGAAAGGAGAACAGGACTGAGGCACAATGAGAAACAGAGATGAGAAAAGGCAGGCTGGGCCAGAGAGGCCACTGGAACAAGAGAGAAGGATGAAAGAAGAATCAGTCACTAGCGTCTCAGTTCCAGATCTTTACAAGGCCTGGCTGTTCAGCCCTCTCTGGATTTTTATAAGACTGCTCTGAATGTCTGGCATCACACCTCTGTTACTTGGGCTACCTTAAATGAGTTTCTTTTTTCTTTTCTTCTATTTTCTAATTTGGAGACAGAGTCTTGGTCTGTAGCCCAGGCTAGAGTGCAGTGGCACAATCACAGCTCATTGCAGCCTCAAATTCCCAGACTAAAATGATCGTCCCACCTCAGCCTCCCAAGTAGCTGTGACTAAGGGCATGTGCCACCATGCCTGGCTAAGTTTCTTATTTTTTCTTTTTTTGTATAGATGAGGTCTCACTATGTTGTCCAGGCAGGTCTCAAACTTCTGGACTGTAACAATCCTACCTCAGCCTCCCAAAGTCCTGGGATTTTAGGCATGAGCCACTGTGCCCGGCCTGGTTTCTTTTTCTCGCAATGAAATGATGCTTTTTGAACTATAGCATACTTTGCCCAAATAAACCTATAAAAGACCTGTGCCATATGTCTAAGCTATACTTTAGTGGAGTGAGTAGGGTACTAAACAATTATAAACAATTGTTGCATATTTTCTGTAGTGGGATTTTAAAGTGACATCAGAACTTCTTGGAGTAACACATGAAAGGTGACATTCAAGGCATCTATTATTTATATTCCCATTAACCAGTCTTTTCTTTATATAAACATCATGGAAATTCAGAGTAGCACTGCCATGAAATCCTACTTGTCCCTTGCTGAATATGTCTTGACAGCTTAAATTTTGAACCAATTTCATTTAGCTTGAGTGTATCTTCTAAAATATTAAACTTACATATTCACCATTTCCTACCATTCCCCAGTTCATTGTAGTTTTTCTTTTTCCAAGGTCTAATACATTCTCTGGTAATAGTTGGATATATTCAGATGACTTTATCTCCGGCTTCTAGTGTATTCAGTTAATAATTTCTCAGTGCACTAGATCTCAGTGTATGGATCTAAAAGTTACAGCAGCTTCTTGGGAAATTTCATAGGCACAACGACTGTCAAGCTCAATAGATGGCTTCCATTCATTCCAATTCATTTTATCAAACACTGAGTGAGCACTTGTTATGCTATAACAATAATAAGAACCAATATAATTGTAGCATTTTTACTTGTATTTATTCCCATAATCTTTAAGTAAGCCTCAGAAAAGAACATATATTCCTGATTTCATCAAGTAGGGGACAGAAACGCAGAGATATTAGGGAACTAGCTCCAAAATACAGAAATAGAGAGTGAGAGAATGAAGCCTTAAGCACTCTAAATTCCTAATAATTTTCATTATCCCATGCTGCTTCCCAGTGTGTCTACCTGTGTATGGCTGTACATCATACAGTTTCAGTCCCTAAAGAGAACTATACTAAGCAACTAAAAATCAATGCAAGACAAACCCAATGGAGCTACTCAGAGAATATTTGTGTATTAAGATCATGTAACTAAAAGGAGAGAGAAATAAATAATGAGATTACACTTAATTTACAGCAATCGAAAAGAAGAAAAGGTATTCAAAGCAAAATTCAAGGTGAAAAAGTGATGATTGTCACAAATACTATTTCACACACAAGTAGGAAGGTCCTTAAGGCTTTATCAGCTTTAATTAAAATTAAGGCAAGTACTCTTTGATTTCTCATTCCACAAATATTTAGTGAGCATTACATATGTTTCAGGAAATAAAATTGGCAACAACTTTCAATATACTTTGATATGCTATATACATAATTATTTGTCTATGAATATATTAGGATAAACTTTTAAAAACTGGCTTAAGGAACAGGAGTATATTTGTTCCTTATGGGCAGCTTTTCTCCACATTCAGAGGGATACTGGAAATCAGACTGAAGCTGGGTTCGGCAATTCTCAACATATTTGCTTCCAAGGATACTTAGGTTGTTGTTATTCTGGTTGTGTTGCTGTTGAAGGAGAAAAAAATCATGGTTCACATCATTTCCTCTCACTTTCTAGTGGAGAGAATTTGAACATATGCCTATATCTTGCAGCAAGGGTGGTGGTGCTGGGAAATACAGTTGCTACCTGGAAAAATGTGAGAAGAGATTTTGCTGGACAACAAGAAGCCCATATTACAGAGTGCATCTATCTTATTAGACGTCCAAACAGTGCCTTTGGATAGAAACATCAGGATGAGTCTGTAAGCTCCTCCACCTACTAGGCACATGATCTGAACAAGTTACTTACTTCCTCTAAATTTGTTTCTCATCTTTAAAATAGAAAAAAATAGCATTCCTATTGTGTCAGTTATTAATTAGATTTTGAGACCATCATGGGCAACATAGTAAGACCTCGTTTGTACAAAAAAAAACAAATAAAAATAAGAAAATTAGCTGGGAATGGTGGTGTGCACCTGTAGTCACAGCTATGTGGGAGGCTGAGGCCAGTTTCCAGCTTCTCAGTTGGAAAGTCACCCTTTAGTACCTGCTCTGGTATAATGGACTGCAGCTAAGCATTTTTCTTTACAGTTGTTAGCACAATGTGAAACTTCACAGGTAGTGCTACAGGGACACTGGGGAGGGAGTTGCCCTTTCTGTTTTGGGGTTGCTGAGACATTGCTCTTTCTTGTGCTTCCTGCCTAGTCATAACTGAGTGTGTATGGGCACATCCCATGCTGCTCTGCCCCAGCTGTGCCCCAGAGTACAGTGTTTCTCAGTTACCACGCAACCCTGGCCTAGGTCTGGTGACAGATCACTTCAGCTCACTGGTCACAAACATGGGTATAGTCCAGTCTTTGTCTCAGCAGCAACCCCACTCGCTTTGCACGCCTCCCACCTTCCTCATCCCACCTGTTCCCCAGAGGGTGTTTTCCACAGAGCTTGCTAGATGGACACTGCACCGAAGATCACATGAAAATGCTACCCTGAGAATAAGTAGGACTCAGTCTGCATACCTGCTCATCAACCATACTCTCCTGGCCCCTAGAGGGTAGCATCCTTCTGTCTTGTAACTGTGGTTCACCTCTGGCCTGGACAGCTCAATGAACTTCAAGAACTTCATGTTGCAATTTTGCCTTATCAAATGAGCTCTGTACTCCAGATCAAGATGAACTCCAGATTAACTCTGTCTTCCTCATCACCATCATTATTTTTGCATTGTCACATTATGATTAACATCTTTGAGTGGCAGAAATGACTCTTATTTAGAGATTATTATTCATGGTTTAAAACAAGTTTTTTGTTTTGTTTTGTTTTGTTTTGTTTTTTGAGAGGTAGCTCAACTTTGTGTCCTGGCTTTCTTATGGCAAGTCCCTACCCTTGCTCTATAGTCACTGTGGACCTTGTGAAAATCACCCTCAATCCCATTATCGAGGAATTTATTTCTAATAATTAGTGCGTTACCAAGGCAAATAAAACTATCCTGTATTTCAATGTCTTGATTAAATTTTAAAAGAAAGAATATAAAGGCTGCTCTGCCTACCTGAATGGTTTAATCTAGAGCAAATGAGTTAATTCTTTATGTAATAAGACTTAGTTTGTGAAATGGTGTCCGTCTGCAAGACCTTATTGCTATGGTAGGGTAGTCTATTTAGAACGAAATGTCCCCTGTAGCAAAAAGTTTCATCATATCTGCCTTTGATTAAAAGTCAGTATAATGGATTTTGGAGGATTCATTTTTGAATACAAATCAACTGCATTAGAGTTTTTTTTTTTTCCTTGAAAACTTTATCTTTCCTTTCTGTGGATGAAAAACTCATTAAACCAAGTAAAAGGACAGGAAATTTTGAGCTGCATGTGATCTACATGGCTGAAATTGCTATAAGTACTATAGGGGAACAAACAGCTAAAATAATGAACTATCTTGTTTCTTAGGAAGCCTTAGTCCTTTCTCTGCTGTTACAAGAGAATACCAGAGACTGGGTAATTTATGAAGAAAGATTTATTTAGCTCACTGTTCTCAGGACTGGGAAGTCCAAGAATATGACACTGGTGTCTAGCAAGGGTCATTTTATAGAGAAATAAGAAAGCATGCATATGGAAAAGGGAGAAAAATGGGGCCAAACTCCTACAATAACTAATCTATGCTCATGATAATGGCATCCGCCCATTTATGAGGGCATAGCCTTCATAATCTAATCACGTCTTAAAAGTCCCACCTCTTAATACCATTACATTGGCATTAAATTTCAATGTAAGTTTTGGTGGGGACATTCAAACCACATAATGCAGCCATTGTCCTACCAAAACACATGTTCTCACAGAACAAAATATATGCATTCCATTCCAATATCCCCCAAAGTCTTAACTCATTCCAGCATCAACTCAAAAGTCTCAAGTCTAGAGTGGACTAGACTCTAAGGGTATGTCCAACAGACAGTTTGCTAAAGAGATTAATGTGGATAGAAGAAATCCAGGTGCTATTCATTACGGCAATGGGAGAAAGACTCAACATGCGAGTCAAAGCACAATTTATTTTGAGGCAAATTTCCTTCAGTTTTAAGCCAGTGAAGTCAAACAAGTTATTGACTTCTAGAATACAATAGTGGGACAGGAATAGGATAGACGTTCTCATTGCAAAAATGAGAAATATGCCAAAAAAAAAAAAAAAAAAATGGCCCCAGGTAATTCTAAAACCCAACAGGGAAACATTAAGTCTTTAAGCTGGAGAATAGCCTCTCTTGACTCCACAGCCCACTTCATAGATATACTGGGATGGGATTGGGTCCCCAAGTGCTTAGGCAGCCTTGCTCCATGGCTTTGCTGAGCTCAGTCCTTGCAGCTCTCCCAGGCTGGTGTTGGATGCTGGTGACTCTATAGTTCTGGAGTCTTTGAGGTGACCTCTTTCCCACAGCTCTATAAGGCTTTGCCTTAGTTGGGACACACTGTGGTAGGAGGTTTCTGCCCTGGCCACCAGGCTATCTGCAATATCCTTTAAAATCTAGGTAGAGGAAACCGTGCCACCAGAATGCTTGCATTCTGCACACCTACAGAATTAACACTGTGGATGCCACAAGGCTTACTGCTTGTACTTTCTGGAGTGGTGGGTCAAGCTATATCTAGGGCTGCTTGAGTGATGGCCGGGGTGACTGAGGAGTGCTACATCAGAATGCAGACAGCAGAGTCCTAATGAGAGGTGACAGCATGCTAGCAGCCCTCACTCTGGGCACCTCCTTGACCTCAGCGTCCACTCTGGTGGTGCTTGAGGAGTCCTTCAGCCCACCACTGCACTGTGGGAGCCCCTCTCTGGGTTGGCCGAGTCCGGAGCTGGCTCCCTCTGCTTGCAGGGAGGTGTGGAGAGAGAGGCGTGGGTGAGAACCGGGACTGCAGGGCGGCGCTCACAGGCCAGCGTGAGTTCTGGCGGGTGCGGGCTCAGCAGGCACCGCACTCGAAGCAGCTGGCTGGCACCACTGGCCAAGGGCAGTGAAGGGCTTGCACCTGGGCCAGCAGCTGTGGAGGGTGCACCAGGTCCCTTAGCGCTGCCGGCCCACCCACGCCATACTCGAATTCTGGCCAGGCCTCAGCTGCCCCCCAGCAGCACAGGGCTCGGCACTTGCAGCCCGCCATGCTCACCCCCCACCCCTGCCACCCCCAGGATGGGCTCCTATACGGGGCAGGACTCCCTGATGGGCACCGCCCCCTGCTCCAAGGCTCCAGTCCCATCACTGCCCAAGGGCTGAGGAGTGCAGGCACATGGCATGGAACTGGCGGGCAGCTCTGCCTGCCGCCCGGTGCGGGATCCAGTATGTGGAGCCAGCTGGTCTCTTGAGTCTAGTGGGGACTTGGAGAACCTTTATGTCTAGCTAAGGGATTGTAAATACACCAATCAGCACTCTGAGTCTAGCTCAGGGATTGTGAACGCACCAATCAGCACCCTGTGTCTAGCTCAAGGTTTGTGAATACACCAATCAGTACTCTGTATCTAGCTAATCTAGTGGGGACTTGGAGAACCTTTATGTCTAGCTAAGGGATTGTAAATACACCAATCAGCATTCTGTGTCTAGCTCAAGGTTTGCAAACACACCTGTCAGCACTCTGTGTCTAGCTCAGGGATTGTAAATGCACTAATCAGCACTCTGTCAAAACGGACCAATCAGCTCTCTGTAAAACAGATCAATCAGCTCTCTGTAAATGGACCAATCAGCAGGATATGGGTGGGGTCAGATAAGGGAATAAAAGCAGGCTGCCCAACACAGCAGTGGCAATCAGGTCTGGTTCCCTTCCACATTGTGGAAAGTTTGTTGTTTCACTCTTTATGATGAATCTTGCTGCTGCTCACTCTTTGGGTCCATGCAGTCTTTATGAGCTGTAACACTCACCAAAGGTCTGCTGCTTCACTCCTGAAGCCAGCGAGACCACGAACCCACCAGAAGGAAGAAACTGCAGACATATCTGAACATCTGAAGGAAGGAACTCCAGACACACCATCTTTAAGACCTGTGACACTCACCGCGAGAGACCGCGACTTCATTCTTGAAGTCAGCGA
Organism: Mandrillus leucophaeus; assembly: GCF_000951045.1. Taxonomy (NCBI): domain Eukaryota; kingdom Metazoa; phylum Chordata; class Mammalia; order Primates; family Cercopithecidae; genus Mandrillus; species Mandrillus leucophaeus. The sequence goes on from NW_012102821.1 coordinate 1,436,289, forward strand.
GTCCAAGAATCCACCAATTCTGGACACACTAAGACAGCCCTGAGCAATGAGACTGTGGAGAGCACCTTGGGCTCATTTCCTGAAATGATTGTCCTCGCCTAGAGCTCTGGGCCTGTGAAGGTAGGGACAGCCTCAGAGGTCTCTAAAATGCCTTTAGAATCCTTCTCCTATTGTCGTAATGAATAGCACCTGGATTTCTTCTAGCCATATTAAAAATCTCTTTAGCAAACTGCCTGCCGGACGTACCTTTAGTGTTCTTTTTGGAGTATGTTTTTTCACTCCTTAGATGGACAGACTGCACATTTTCCCAATCCTTCCATTCTGTTTCTTTTTTAATGATAAATTTATCTTTAAGACTTTTCTTTCTTCTCATATCTCCCCATAGGCAGTTAAAAGTAACCATGCAACAACTGAATGCTTTGCTGCTTATATATTTCTTCCACCAGATACCTTAGTTAATCACTTAAGTTCTGCCTTTCATGAAGTTTTAGAATTCAGGCACAATTCAACCAAGGTCTTTGCTACTTTGTAACAAGGATGACCTTTACTCCAGTTTTCAGTAATGTTTAATCTATGAGATGATTCAGACTTTCCATACAGCTCTTCTCTTCTTTTGAGCCCTCACCAGAATCACCCTTAATGCTTTTGTTCATGGTTATCCAGGCTTTTTCTAGACTTTTCCTTCAAATTTTTCCAGCCTCTACCCATTACTGAGTTCCAAAGTCGTGTTCCCATATTCTCAAATATTTATTATGCCAACAACTCCACTCTTGATGGCAATCTTAGTCCATTCTGCTGCTCCTACAACATACTGGGTAATTTATGAAAAATATCACAGACTAAGGAATTTATTAAGAAAATTTGGCTCCTGATTCTGCATGGTGACCAAGTCCAAGAGTATGGCACTGGCATCTGGCAAGGGTCATCCCATGACAGAATCACATGGCAAGGAAGTACAGTACACATGTGAGACAAAGAGAAAATGGTGGCTAAACTCCCATGATGAGTAACCCACTCCCATGATAGTGGCGTTAAGCCACTGCCCTCATGACCTAATCACCTCTTAAATATCCTATTTCTTAATACTGTTACATTGGCAATTAAATTTCAACATGAGTTTTGGCAAAGACATTCAAACTATAGCAGCATAAGAAAGGCAAAGTCATACCTAGCATTTCTAGGTGAATAAAGAGGATGACTAAGAACTAGAACGTTGTTCAATGGCTTGGACACTTTGCATCAAGCTAATTGAAGTTTTAACAAGTATCCCATTGTTGTCTTATTTACTTCTTTTGTAAATACTGCTGACATGATAGAGTGGCTTCTTGCACCATTCAGCCCCAACAGTAAATCCTGGTGTGCACTTACTGTTTATTCAGTGAATTAAACATAATCTAGGTCATTAGCATTAACAGTTATTGGTAGATCATCCACCAAATGTTGACTACCTTTTTCTTGCTCAGAAGAAGTTGCATGGTGTAGTTGGGGGAGCAAGTTAAGTGACCTACCAAGTGAATTGTACTCCATCACAAAGTCAAAATGTGCTATTTGTAAGGTGGAAGAACAATGGGAATTTTTGTACAGAAATATGAATATGAGCAGCTAAAGGAAGAGGTGACCAATATGAACTTGATAATTGCCTCCAAGGGGATTAGATCATATTAAATAAAAGCCATTTTATTTCTATACATATTTTTGTAAGTTTGGATATGTAACAGGAAGCCTGGAGGTGAATTTTTGGATAAAAGCTGGAGAATTGAATAATTGATCACATTTTCTCACAATGATTAGAAGACAGTGAGGGGTAACAGCCTGAAGTCTATAAGGAGAAGAAATAGAAGAGAGAGGACCCAGCCAGAATCTAGGGATTTGGTTACCTTAGAATATGAAGTAGTCAGTAGACATTAAAAATTCTCACTGTGGCTAGCAAATATTTTGAGAATTCTCTAGGGCTCACATTGTTTTGAATGCACATTTTTTATGAGTATGTACACATTTAGCAATTCTAAGTTTTACTTTGGGTCTAAAATAATGCGGTAAGTGTTGGGGAAAAAATGAGAAAGGGAAAGAGACCACAAGAAAGAGAAACAAAAATAGAAGGTGTAACTATCTGGATTCTGCTAAGATCAGTGAAAATGGCAGAAGCCAGGAGGCCAAAAGGCAGTAGTTGCTTTACTAACTGTACAGAAAGGAAACAAACAAAATCCTAACGAAAAAGGAATTCTGCATTGAACAAAGCTATTACAGCAATGAAAAAGGAATTAAGAAATTCCCTAAAAACCATAATGGAAATAGTTTATTGCTAGTCAAACTGCAGTACAAGAAATATTAAAAGGAGTTCTTTAGGCCAAAATCAAAGAACTTTAGATTGTAACTTGAATACTCATGAGGAAATAAAGAGCATTAGTAAAGACTATTACATAGATAAATATTAAAGATAGTGCAAATGTATTTTTATTTGTGAGTCCATTTTTAAATATGATTTAAAAGGCAAATGTAGGCATACAAGTTGTTGCTGGATGATCAATAAATATTTGTTAACGATAATGACCTAGATTAGTTTAATTCACTTAAGTTGATGGGAATAATATATAAGGATACATTTTGTGACAGTAAGTAAGGGATGGAAGAAATCTAAATAAGTGCGTTTTTATATGTAATGGAAATTAAAATGATAGTCATACAAACAAGAATGGTATAAATTATTAAAAGTACTCCCCAGAGGAACCACTAAGAACATAACTCAGAAATATACAGTAAAAGAAATGGCAAAAGCATTACAATGGTTCAGTAGAAAATATCTATTTAACACAGAAGGAGGCAGTATTGGAGGAAGTGAAGAACAAAGAAAACGTAAGATATATATAGAAAATGAATAGTAAAATGGCGTATGTAAATCTTATTTATCAGTAATTACATTAAAACATAAAGACTTCAATTAAAATGCAGATTGGCAGAATGGAAAGACAAAGCTCTAACTATATGCTGTAGAATATTTCGAAGGGACACACTTTAAATTCAAAGACAAAAACAGTTAGAAATTAAAGGATGGAAAAAAATATACCATGCAAACTTATGAGAGTGGAATTTTTCTGAGTGCTGAAAATGCTCTAAAATTAGATGGTGATGATTGTTGCATGACCTTGTGCATATACTAAACACCACTCTATTGTATAGTTTGAAGTGGTGACTTTTCTTTTTATTATTATACTTTTAGTTCCGGGATACACAGTGTGACAATTCCTCAAGGATCTAGAACCAGAACTACCATTTGACCCAGCAATTCCATTACTGGGTATATACCCAAAGGATTTTAAATCATTCTGCTATAAAGACACATGCACACGTATGTTTATTGCAGCACTATTCACAATAGCAAAGACTTGGAACCAACCACAGTGGTGACTTTTATGGTATTAAAATTATATCTTAGTAAAAATAAATAAGCGCAGAAATATCTTGTTTCTGATGTCTCTTCCTTAGTTCAGCCTTCATCAAGGCAGCTGTACTTGTTGCCCTGGGTTTCAAGGATATCCCTGCATCCTTTTAAGATATTTCTTTTTTTTTTTTTTTTTTTGCATATAATCACTTACGGAAGTTCTCTTCTTTCTAATCTAATAACTGGTAACTAAGAGACGATTCATGAAACACAAGTTTAAGGCAGTTTGAGATGAGACGCTGGAGGTTTCATAGCATTTCTGTATGCAGAAGAAAATGAGGGAAGTATTTACAGTCAGGGTCTATCGTGCCCAGAATAGTCTTATGGGAAGATTAATCTGGCATCAGTGTGTGGCATGAATTAGAGTCATACCCTTTCTGCCCTTAAATTGTACTGGGAGCTGTTTGTCAAGTACATCACTTCTCACAACTGCCATATGGAATTTTTCATCTGGAATAATCTCTAGAGATCTAAATGTGAGTGACAAAAGAACTGTCTACTTGTTTTGATAAAAGAAAATTTCTGTCTTTCTTCAAATGCCTTTTTTTCCTGACCAGAAATTCTGTCATAAAATCATAGCATCCATAGCTTTAGAGCAGAAAGGAAGGGTGTAGCTCAGATAAGCCTAGAGCAGATAAAGAAAGCAGTGTGAGAGGAGGGGTTAACTTACTGTTTCAGGTTTATAAAGTGAATAATTCTTTAAGATTTAGCTCAGAAAGAAACTTCTAGAAATTGTATTTGTATATCTTCAGCCCATTCATCTCCCTATTCTCATCCTTCAGTGATTTTAAACATTGTACTCTTAGTTTTATCTAATAGGCTTATATTTTCTTTTTGCATCTTGAATATCAGATATTTCTCTTCAAAAAGTTCAATCTTTGATGTCAGATAACATATCTCTTACTCATTTATTATTCCATTCTTTACCTTGTTTAAAATATCATTAAACATGCAGTTGCTGCTCAGCGAACAAGGAATTAATGAGTAGAATGAAGGAACAAATCCCTTTCAAGTTACTCTGTACTATTCACGAAAATAGAGTTTCCATGCCTATACTAATAGTTTAATCTCATGGAAGAGTTCATGTAAGTGTTGCATAGATTAGAGAGATGCTGGAAACACTAGAGAATATTGCAAGTCTTCCATGTTCATAGTTAAGACAAAGGGAGTTCTGAGGTTAAATAAATGTGGACAATATTTGTCCAAGCAAAGTTAATCAGGTGTCCTTGCTGGAACACAGCAGGGTTGCTCAGTGCTTTAACACATCATTATGCATTACAGAACTCTAAGAGTCATCTTTTCACTGAGTACCTTCCGAAAGTAGTGCTGTATGTAACATGCTGTGTATTTTTGAAAATGTTTGTCTGCCTTTTAACTGTATATATTCATTTCAACATTTTTGTTTCTGTGAAGCATGGTGAAAGCAAATATATCCCGCTTTATCTTTTCTGATCCCCTGTGATCTCATTTGTTCATCAGGAAAAGTAGAGAGAGTCTAATAAAGATGCTTTTTTCATTATCTGAACTGTTTCTGTAGAGTGAAGTGGCAGCCGTTTAAATCAGTGATTTCCACCTAGTCATAAAAGTACCCGGGCTATGGCTGGGCACCGTTGCTTATGTCTGTAATCCCAGCACTTTGGGAGGCTGAGGCGGGCAAATCATGTGAGGTCAGGAGTTTGAGACCAGCCTGGGCAACTTGGTGAAAACCGGTCTCTCCTAAAAATACAAAAATTAGCCAGGCGTAGTGGCATGCGCCTGTAGACCAGCTACTTGGGAGGCTGAGGCAGGGGAATTGCTTGAACCTGGGAGGCCAAGGTTGCAGTGAGCCGAGACTGTACCACTGCACTGCAATCTGGGTGACAAAACCAGACTCCCACTTAAAAAAGAAAAAAACTCAGCTATTTTGTTACAAAGTTTTCATCTGTGAAGAAGTATCTTATAAAATAAGTCAGAAAAATATACTACATTTCTCATGTAGCTAAAATCTTCTAGTTTAAATAATTATTATTCTAAGATCATGTTTATTTTTATAAATAAATATTGAGATTTCATACAAGAGTTTTTTGCCTATTTGGTTGGTTGGTGATTTTATTTAATTTTGCTTACTTAGTAAAGCAAAATGTTGGTAATCTGGGTCAACTTCTTTGAAAGTGTCTTCAAAGTGTTACTGGTCTGGGAATGCTGGAATCCAGTATAATAGCTCTTAACTGGGCATATACTCTCAAACTGAATTTTCTATTTGAGTCTTTAATCATATAAAACTTTTCATATTTATGAAATAAAAGTCATGTGATTAAAACCACAAGAAAAAACTTTTCAGTTCAACTGAATGATTTTGTAAGTGAATTTCTTAAAGCATATTCAACTGACATAGAAGCATGCAAGACAGAAGGTTTCAGACTTACCTCTGGTGTAGAAATCACTTCATTTCATTTTTTTTCATGTAGTAACACTTTCTAAATGGCTTAAAAGAGTTGGTGGAGTTACACAAAGAAAATCTTTATGTGAAATAAAGATTAAAAAAATCATTTTGTTAAATAAACAATAGAACTCATCTAAGTAAATTAGTCTTTATTTAACAAAAACATCTTTGTTGTACTTCAAAGCCACTGAGCAGCTTTACTACTGAACTCCACTTTCTCCTAGTAGAGAATAAGGCAAAAAAAAAGGTCAATTTAGAAAAGACTAAAATTTTATGGCTCAGCATATTTCTTTAATATATTAATAGAGAAAATGGCTGGTAAGATTATTATTTCCCCCGTCACACACCAACAGGTAATAAGAGGAAACTCCAGTAATGTTTAAACAGTGGATAAGACAACATTTGGAAGCAGAGTTATAAAACTTGATTCCATGATTGTAACAGCAATGACTGCCACTGCTTCAGATGTGTAACTATGTCTTGGGAGATATTAAGTCTTGGTATATGCAAAAAAACACTTGATTCCAAGGCTCTGAAAAAAAAAAATGACCCTTATCTCTATTAAAAGGCAAATAACCCAAATGAAATTTCTGTTCACAAATTACCATGGGTATTTACCTAAAAGTTATTCAACAATATTTGGGGAAATAAAACATGTAAAACAGAATAAAGCCATCACCAAACTGGAACTAGCCAAGTCTTTTGGTTTTGAAAGATAAGTAAAAGATTTTGCCAGCTGCAGACCGGTGAACTTGGTGACAGACTTGGGAAACATTCCGAGTTATTTGTGAGAACCTAGATGCAAAATCAAAGAATACTAGAATGAGATATGGGGATGGGGTGCAATATCTAGTGAGAATATCTCACTAGAATGAGATATTCACTAAGATTAAGGAAAGAAAGTCTAATTTTACTTATGACTGGGTAATAGATGCCTTGTCTTCAGCTAGACACTTGATGTCTTTGAGGACAGCTTTGTGGGGAATTTTAAGAGTAATTCAGTCCATCTTACACAATTTACTGATAAACTTATTTGGCAACACCAGCCTTTAGAATTTGTTTCAATGTTCATGTTTTAACTGTATCTCATCTTCTCACCTCTGTGTTCCACAACTTGTCATCTGAGAAATGCCCATTCCTTTTTTGCTTGTGGGCTCAGATAACTAGTTCTCTGTTGTTTCCTTATTGTGTGATCTGCCTTGTTCATTGTGTGCATTAAAATGTTAAGGGTTATTTAGTAGGTTGGTGCAAAACTAATTGTGGTCTTTACTTTTAAAAGTAATTCCCAAAACTGCAATTACTTTTGCACCAAAGTAATAACTCACTTTCCTTTGCTGAAAGAGAATTACACTTTAAAAATCTTAATTTTCACCCAACCTTACCACATCTTTTCACATTCTGAGTCTCCATAAATCCTGTCACAAAGATGGATATTGTCAATCATGTTTATCATGATTTTTGTCATCCTACCTGCATTACATCTTTGCAAGTCTTCGGCTATGTGTTCGCCAGTGGCAGTGAGTGATGATGCCCCACTGAAAGAAATGTTTTGACATGGACACAGTGTACTGAGAACAACTGAACAATGGCTGTCTGACTCAAAATATCACTGTTCTAACACTGCATTGTAAGATGAGACAAAATGTTCAGCCCTATGCTAAAGAATGAATTAAATTCCTTACAGTGCATTGTCTAGATCAAATCTTTGAGTACCAAGATGCAACTATGTTAGGGATATTTTGACTAACAATATCAAAGCGAGAAAGACAAAGCTTTCAGAAGACAGATAAATTCAGTAGATAAGATTAGCGTCTCTGTGCTTAACCACCTCCCCGTAGCACGCAGGCACACACACACACACACACACACACACACACACGCGCGCGCGCGCGCGCGCGCATCACCAGCTTAGTATTTGAGACTTCTACTAGTAGTTTTGCACCCCATTTAGCTCATATGTACCTACCAGTCTCTCCAACAAGAGTACCTAATATAACAAAATTAGTATCTGCAAACATTTTCAATAAATACTATAGGGCAAATGAACGAAGAAATAGGAATCTTAATATATACACAGAGGGAAAGATACTTAGCAAAGTAAATTACCTTATTCATGTCCTCCTATGACTCAGAATGCAAATGTTTTGTTGAGATTCTTCATGTTCCCTCTCTATGTCACCATTTCAGGTCTATCCTATTTTTCTATTCTACTAATAATAGTCTAATTGTACTCTAAAGTTGAGTAAAAAGCATTGCAGTAGGTAAGACATAGTCTGAAGGCAGAGGAGAGTCAGCCCTTGAAAATTATAGCAGTCACATTGGAGGATTTGCTACCATCAAGTACTGCGATGCCTAATATTTACCCAAGCTTGCACTACATAGGGGAAAAAAAAAGGAAACAAAGTTTATTAGGACCTGAATTATGCCAATTGAGATGGCATCTCACTGTGTTGCCCAGGCTTGCCTCAAACTCTTGAATACTTGGGACTAGAGGCATGAGTCACTGTACCTTGCTAGTTTAAATGTTTAAATCTTTTGTGAAGCAATATAAGCATGTAGCTCAAAGACAAAACTGTACCAAAATGTGTGCAATGAAATCTAGCGATTTTCTTTCTGACTGCACCCCACATCCAAATCCACTTCTCTATTGACCACTTAAAATTTTTAAATTTGTTTCTTCTGGTATTAACCTTCACATTTCTAAATGACATACTTCTCTGCTATTTCTCGATTTATATTTCAGATATTATCAGGTTCAGGAGGAGATTGCATGGGTGCTCTAGGCTAGTAATTTACCATTTCTCTACATCCATCATCCATTAATCATCTGTAAAAGAGATAATACCAATACCATATTGTTGATGAAAGTCTTTTTTTTTTTTTTTTTTTTTTGATGGAGTCTCACACTGTCACCCAGGCTGGAGTGCAATGACGTGATCTCAGATTACTGCAACCTCCACTGCCCAGGTTCAAGCCATTCTCCTGCCTCAGCCTCTCAGCCTCCCAAGTAGCTGGGATTACAGGCACGCACCACCATGCCTGGCTAATTTTTGTATTTTTAGTAGACATGGGGTTTCACCATGTTGGCCAGGCTGTGGTGCAAGTCTTAAATGAAATAACACATTTACTGTTAGAACATACTTCTAACATACTAGAACATACTGCTTAGAACATACTTCACATATAGTTAGCACTCACTACATGTTAAGTGTTGTTGATACTGTCATTAATCACAACTTCATTTTTCTTTCTAGTTAATTTCTTTTATAACAACAGAGAATGCGTTGTTCTAGCAGTAATCTCATGCTGCATTATTCGTTAGGCACTGTAGACAACAGCCTAGGATTTATAGGATTTTCAAGTGCTTATGTTTGACACCTGGAAAAAAAGTTATTCCAAAAGATAAAAAATACCACAAATATAAAATTCATAACTGCCTAGTTGATTATAAAATATAATATTTGTTAACTAGACTACAGTAAACATACTCATAACCTTTTATAAGGTATGTGTAAGATGGGTGAATTTTATCATCTTATGTAAATTTGGGCCTCCAAAAGCCACATTCCCCCTGTAGAGTCATTTATCTCTTGATAATTGAACAATAGTCAGAGTTCACGTTATTTTTACTCTGATAATAATTGTGCATTAAGAAATTTTTATAAAGCATTTTCTTTTTCTTTTTTTTAATTCATTTTTTATTATTATTATACTTTAAGTTCTAGGATACATGTGCATAACGTGCAGGTTTGTTACATATGTATACTTGTGCCATGTTGCTGTGCTGCACCCATCAACCTGTCTCTTATACACATCTAGATGTGTATAAGAGACAGCTGTTTTGGTACCAGTACCATACTGTTTTGGTTACTGTAGCCTTGTAGTATAGTTTGAAGTCAGGTAGCGTGATGCCTCCAGCTTTGCTTGCCTTTTTACTTGCATAATTCTCTCTGTGTCTGTTAGTTTCCAATCTGTCTCATTAGAGCATCTTTCCTCATGAGTCACCTCCCCTGCAGCAATGTCCCTCCTTGAGTCCTTTTACTGCCCCGCTTAAGACTCACTGCCTATGAGCTATTGCACAGCTGCTGTTCTGGGACATCCCTTCATCACTGACTGGATTGACTGGATCTCAGCCTATATTCCATGCCATTCTCTAGCCTTTGTTCATGCTGTTTATTTCTCTGAAAGCACATAAGTAACCTCCTAAGAAAGAGTGTCTGAGAAGTAAATTTAAAACATACAACCAATCTGAAAATGCCAATACCTCACACTTCAGAAAAAGTTAGCTACATACATTTCTAGGATAGAACTAATTTTCCCCGGAAACTTGGGATGTTTTGTTTGTTTGTTTGTTATGGAGTTTCACTATGTCACCCAGGCTGGAGTGCAGTCATGCGATCTCTGCTCACTGCAACCTCTACCTCCCTGGTTCAAGCAATTCTCCTGTCTCAGCCTCCCGAGTAGCTGGGATTACAGTCATGCACCACCACCACACCCAGCTAATTTTTGTATTTTTAGCAGAGACAGGGTTTTGCTATCTTGGCCAGGTTGGTCTCAAACTCCTGATATCAAGCAGTTCACCCACCTCAGCCTCCCAAAGTGCTGGGATTACAGGCGTGAGGCATTGCAACCAGTGGAAACTTGGGTAATGTTTATCCATGGTTTGTAACACCCAGTAGTTTTGATGTAAAGTCAGCTGCCAGTCTGAACATCCTTTTTGTATAGGTACTATAGCTGACTTTTTCTATTTTTCTTTTGGAAGGTTTTAGAATGATTTCACTATTGCTATTATTCTGAAATTTTGTGATGAGCTTTTAGTCTGATTAAGTTAGGAATATTTTTTTCTTGCACAGAGAGAAACAAACCCAAACCCAGATTAGCTTGACCAATAGGGGGATTAATATGCTCTGATAACAGCACAATTTGGATGACATGGATGCCAGCATATTCCTGTTTCTTTCTGCGTCTCCACTCAGGCTTGCAGCATCGGTTCATTGTACCAAGTTGGCTGCCAGCAGCTCCCTACTTCCTTGTTTGGGTTTAGCATTACTTATTAAAAGCCAACTTATCTGTTCCAGCATTCGCAGTAAAACTTCTGGGAATTGAAGTTGCCTAAGTAGCATATACACTTTTGAACCAATATTTGGTAGCCAGTGGGATGACATAGCCTACAAGGCTTTGTAGCTTTAGGTCTGAGGATATAGTTTACAGATGGTTCTACACAATTGGCAGGAACCCCTTGAACATGGGCAGCTGCAGCATTACAGCATGTCTCTGGAACATCCCTGAAGGACAGTTGTGAAGAAAATCCTCCCAGTGGGCACAACTTTGGGCAGTGCACCTGGTATTCACTTTGTTTGGAAAGAGAAATGGGCAGATGTGCAATTATACACCAGCTTATTGGCTGTGACTAGTGGTTTGGTCTGAATGGTCAGAGACTTGGAAGTAATATGAGTAGAAAATTGGTGACAGAAACATTTTGAGAATATGTATGGAGATAGATCTCTCTGAATGGAAAAAGAACATGAGGATATTTGTGTCCCATGTGAATACTCACAAAAGTGTGACCTCAGCGAAGGATGATTCTAAAAATCAAGTGGCTAGAATGAGCCATGCTGTGGATACCATTCAGCTTTTTTTCTCCAGCGGACACTGCCATGAACAAAGTAGCCATGGTGGCAGAGATGGAAGTCATATATGGGATAAGTAAGGTGGACTTCCATAAATCAAGGTAACATGGTTGTGGCCACTACTGAGTGTGCAATTTGCCATCAAGAGGGACTGAATCCCCAACATTAGATCATTTCCCAGGTGATCAGCCAGCCGTCTGGTAACAGGTTAATTATGCTGGGCCACTTCCATCATGGAAAGAGTAGTGTTTTGACTTACTGGAAAGACACTAACCCTACCCATGGATTTGCCTTCCCTGCATTCAATGCTTCTGTCAAAGCTACTGTATTAGTCTATTCTCATGCTGCTAGTAAAGACATACCCGAGACTGGGTAATTTATAAAGGGAAAGAGGTTTAATGGACTCACAGTTCCACGTGGCTGGGGAGGCCTCACAATCATGGTGGAAGATGAAGGAAGAGCAAAGGGAAATCTTACATGGCAGCAGGCAAGAGAGCTTGTGTCGAGGAACTCCCCTTTATAAAACCATCAGATCTTGTGAGACTTATTCACTATTATGAGACTAGCACGGGAAAGACCCACCCTCATGATTCAGTTGCCTCCCACCAGGTCCCTCCCATGACGTGGGAATTATGGGAGCTACAATTCAAGATGAGATTTGGATGAGGACAGTGCCAAACCCTATCAGCTACCATCCGTGAACTTATAAAATGCCTTATTCACCATCATGGTGTTTCACACAGTATTTCTTCTGTCAAGGAACTTACTTCACAGCCAAAGAAGTACAACCGGCTCATGCTCATGGAATTCACTAGCCTTACCGTGTTCCCCACCATCTTGCAGCAACTAGTTTTATAGAATGGTGGAATAGACTTCTGAACACTCATTGGCAGTGCCAGCTTGGTGGCAATGCCTTACCAGGCTTGGCAAACTTCTCCAGAAGGCTATGTTCTAAATCAGCACCCGGTATATATGTAACTGTTTGTCCCATTGCAAGGCTCATGGGTCCAGGAATCAAAGCGTTGAAATAAAAGTAGCACCATTCACAATTACCCCTACTGACCTGTTAGACAAGTTTGTTTCCTGTTCCTTGACTGCTATAGTTTGAATGTGTTACACAAAGTTTATGTATTAGGAACTTAATCCCAAATGCAACAGTGTTGAGAGGTATGACCTTTAAGAGGTGATGAGGTCATGAGGGCTCTGCCTTAATGAATGGAGTAATGTCATTATTTGAGAAATGGATTACTTATCTGGAGAGTGAGTTCCTGATGAACGAATGTGTTCGGTCCTCTGCCTCCCCACTCTATTTTCTATGCATGCAGGCACATGTGCTCTCTTGACCTTTCTCCTTCCACCAGGGTATGATGAAGCAAGAAAGTTCTGCCAAATGTCCCTCGACCATGGACTTTCCAGCTTCTACAACTATAAGAAATACATTTTTGTTCCTTATAAGTAACCCAGTCTCTGGCATTCGGTTACAGCAGAACAGAACAGACTAAGATACTAACTTTATGCTCTGCTGGCCTAGAGGTTTAAATTGAAAAGAGAGGAATGATTCCACCAGGAGACACTGTAATGATTTTATTGAACTAGAAGTAAAGACTGCTGTCTGGTCATTTTGGGCTCCTCATGACTCTGAGTCAAGAGGCCAAGAAGGGAGTTGTGGCTTGAGCTGAGGTGATTGATCCAGAATACTAAGGAGAAATTGAACTACTACTCCACAATAGAGATGAGGAAGACATGCTTGGAATACTGAAGATCCCTCAGAAAACATTTTAGTATTACCGTAGCCTGTGACTAAGGCAAATGAAAAACTACAATAACACAATCCAATTAGAACTATAAATGACCCAGATCCTTCAAGAATGAAGGTTTGGGTAACCCTGCTAGGTAAAGAACCATGGCCAGCAGAAGTGCTTGTTGAAGGCAAAAAGCAAATACAGAATGGGTAGTGAAAGAAAGCAGTAGAAAGATAAGCCTTGACCATATGTCCAGTTACAGAAATGAGGACTGTAACTGCTATGAGTATTTTCTCTTTATTTTGCTATGAATGCATTTGTGTATACATACATATATTATGCAAAATGTATTTGTTTTCTTTCCTCTCTATGCCTTGATCATAAAACTTAAGATACATTGACTTTATATCAGTATTTAAATATTGTTAATTTTACATCATAGTATTTAAATATTGGATATTGGAAGAAGAGTAAACATCATGCCTCCTCTGGGGAAAGAATTAGCACACTTTTGGTTATATGTGCGATAGTTGTATCATGTTAGGTGGAATGATGATTCTGTTATTGTCTCTATTTGGAGGTTGATTGTTGTTTCAGGAAATGCATGTGGGTACTAAGTTTACAAGGGGTGGACTTGTGATGGTAGATTTTATGTGTCTACATTACTGGGTTAAGGGATGCCCACATAGCTGATAAACAGCTATTTCTGGGTCTGTCTGTGAGAGTTTCACTTGAATAGGTAGACTGAGTAAAGATTTCCCTCATCAAGGGAAATGGGCTTCCTCCAACTCATCAAGGGGTCCACATTGAACAAAAAAGGCAGAAGGAGGTGGATTTTCTCTCTGTGTTTGAGCTGGGACACCTATCTTCTCCTATCATTATATGTTAGTGTTCATGGTTTCTAAGCCTTTAGATTTGAACTAAGACAAACATGATTGTCTTCCCTTGTTCTCAGGTCTTCAGACTTAGACTGAATTACAACCCCACTTTTCCTGGTTCTTCAACTTGCATATAGTAGATTGTGGAACTTCTTGGCCTCCATAATCTCATAAACCACCTCTCTGGTGAACTCTAATACACTTCTTAATAATGATGTTAGCTGTTCCAGGAAGTATTCATCATTCAGGCTCTTAGATTAGGTCTTGCCCCACTCCTGAGTAATTGGTTCATATCTTGTTCTTGTTAATTGGTAGCTCTGAAGGTCTGTGTTGGAATTGTGCTCGAATTTTGGCTTCTACACATACTGGAAATATTTTTTCTCTTCCCTCAATTATATCTGAGTTTGCAGTGGTAGAGATTCTTATATAATCCACTTTGTTTATACTATTATCTACAAGCCAATCAGTACAAATGTCAGTTCCCGCTAGGATAACATATTTGCTCTCCAAGTGACAAAGACAAACTGTGATCAGAGCTGCATATTTGAAAGGCTCTGAGTGAATAGATGTGTTCCTCTCCTTAAGAGTGTAAATCTAAACTTCTCACATTGATGCATTTGTATTTTTAGACATGTTCCAGAATATAAGTTTGTTGATGAAGTCTATTTTTAACTTTTACATAGGATATGCAGGTGTGAAAATACCAGGAAAAAGTTATTCCCTATGAAGAGATTGCTAGGTGTTTCCTTTTTTTTTTTTTT
>NW_012102821.1:1451569-1455449 GCF_000951045.1 Mandrillus leucophaeus
CCACCACGCCCGGCTAATTTTTTGTATTTTTAGTAGAGACGGAGTTTCACTGTGGTCTTGATCTCCTGACCTCATGATCTGCCCGCCTCAGCCTCCCAAAGTGCTGGGATTACAGACGTGAGCCACTGTGCCCAGCCAAAACATGAATTTTTTAAAAAATTAGACAACCCTGGGCACCGCTAAAATCTATAGCTGATGGATGATTAGTGTTCTGAAAATATAATATAAATAAGTAAATCAGGGCATTATTTCAGAAAATGGTCCCTTACTTTTTGGGAAGTAATTCAATTTATGGTATATAATCAGAAGCCTCTACAACCCCATAAAACATTGCACTTAACACTACTGAGCCCAGGCACTTCCTCTAAATGTGTCAGTCCTGGCTCCAGTGTTGCCCAGTTTACCAGTCACTGCAGAGGGATTTGTTTGGCATTGGGTGCTGCAGAAACTGAGAAAGAATGTAGTATCCTCCAGCAAAGAAGGCGTTTCCCAGATTTTATAAGAGGAAAGTCATCAGAAAGATGGTGCTCACATCTCAGCCAGTGATACTGAACAGGCTTCTGATCCACTTTCCACCTGAACTGATGTGAATTTTATAGCCACATGTAGATGCAACTTGAATTAGAAATTGTAGGCATATGAAATCCAAGTCACTTAAGATGGGCAGACAGCAACAAATATTATACAGCCAATGTATTATTTGGAGACTGAATGGTTCATGGTGGAAAATTACTTGCAGTACTATAAAAGAGCCCCCTGTAAAGGCAGAGACACGTGAGTTCAGGAAGCCATGATGGGGGACCCCTTAGGTCAGATGGGAAACCAGGTACCTAACTCCGATTGGAGGTTCTAAGAGCTGCAGCTGGTTGTCCCAACACCTGACTGTAATGTTTCACTTATTCTTATATCCGACTCAATAGATAAAGGTTTCAAAGTACTCCAATATGGTCTTCACGGAGTTTGACTACTATGGCAATGTTCTTCAGCATTTTACAGCCCACCACCTGCAATGGGCTGACGAGATTGTCTAAGCAGCTTGCTCTAGATGCTGTCCACAGTCCCCAGGATGTCTTTTTCTAACACCAAGTCATACAACTTATTCCCAACTTTGATGTTCTCCCATCTTAAAGTTTTTCAGTGAGAGGAAGAAAAAGGGCCAATGAAACTTCCTAGAGAATATTTCTTTTTACTTCTAATTCTGCTTCCTAACCGGCTTTTGAATAAACCAATCTGCCTCCAAGGAGAGCTAGGTCTTTAATTAGTGTTTTGAAATCCTTTTTGAAACCAGGATAATAAGGTTCTAAATTTCAAGTTTTGCTTCTGAATTAAATCCTTGAAATATTTTTGAGTGGTTTCATAATTTCTTTGTTCTCCACTCCTCAGCACTAATTCATTCTCTTTGTCTAAATTACTCTTACTACTCTAAGATGCTTTTAGAATTAGGAAACTCAGTAGATGTGACTGCAATTTTCAAACGGGAAGCTCAGCTGACCTCACCTTCCATTTAGCTCATAGCATTTTTTAATGAAAAAAAAATCCACCTTTCATTACTATTAAAGAAAAAACAGCAGACAAAGCATTAAGACATCCCGACTCCCAGCACAGAGACCCAAATGGCTTTACGTAACAAGTTACAATTCTGTAATCCAGCTTTCTCCAGCCCTCCGATGGAAGAACTGGACTAGTATATTGCCACCTGTATGTCTCCTAGAAGTAGACCGAATAATGATCTGCATTGCATCAAGCGCTCTAGATATGCAGTGTTATTTCTAAGCTTCTTTTGAGCTTGCAGTTTATTCAGGCATACCCTCCTTGAGACAGAACCAATAGTTATCAAAGCCAAAGAGCAGATAACATTTTCCATGGGCATTCTTATGGTACCCAGTTTCTCTCTTCTGGTACCACCATACATAATTCTGTAGGTGCTATTATTATACCTATTTTAAATATAGGCAGCATTTGTACGTGTAGGAGGGTTGTGGTTTTGCTTTATTGAAACTCCGCTATGTCTCCACTTTTCCAAGACGTTATGCTCTGATATTGATTAAGAAATACTCCCCAATTCCACATTCTTGCTGTGAACCACAGTTAATTTGAGAAATGAAAATTCCCTAGAATTGTCACACCCAACAGTGACCACTGGAGATCAGAAACATTCTTCATAAATTATCAGCACCAAAAGAGGAAAGGAATTTCTTAAATTAATTGCTTTTGTTTACGAGCATTTGCTTCAATATTTTGGGGAAAAATAGTCACTCATTACTTATTAATTGCAGAGATTACCTTTATGTACCTTTATAATATGGATCTAAAAGATTATTAAGGGATCAAATTATTATACTGGGTATAATAACTTGAGTACAAAGATTATTAAGAGTACAAGTTATTATACTGAATTTTACAAGAGGGGGATAGCTGACATCACATACTTCCAGATAAGATACATTGCCACCAATGTGATATTATTGCCCAAAGTGTTTAACATTAATCTAACCTTAAAACAAATTGGGGAACAATCTAAAAAATTAACTGGCCTTGACTCCTTAAAATGTCAATGGCATGAGAAACAAAAGAAGGAAGAAAACTGTCTTGGATTAAATGGTATTAGATGGAATGCAATAATTATGTCCTGGATCTAGAAAATTAATAGCTGTAAAAGTTATTTTTTGAGAAAACTGAAGACATAGGAATTATGATTTCATATCATATGCTAATATGCTACATATGCTATCACCTTTTGATCTCCTGATTGATTATGGTGCTAGGGTTATATACAAGAATATTCTTATTCTTAGGAGACACATTTTTTATTTGAAATATTTAATGATCAAGAATCATATCTTTGACTTACTTTCAAAATGATTCAGAACTGCCCATGCATACACACATACCTGAGAATCTGACAAAATGTTAATACTTACTAAATATAAGCAAAGTGTTTTTGAGTGCTTATTGCATTATTTTTAGAGACAAGTTGATCTTATTTATTTTTAATAGACAATGATATGGTTTGGCGGTGTCCCCACCCAAAATCTCATCTTGAATTGTAATCTGAATTGTAATCCCCACACGTTGGGGGAAGGACCTTGTGAGAGGTGATTAGATCACGGGGGAAGTTCCCCTATGTTGTTCTTGTGATAGTGAGTGAGTTCTCATGAGATCTAATGGTTTTACACGGGGCTTTCCCCGCTTTGCTAGGCACTTCTCCTTCCTGCCACCATGTGAAGAAGGATGTGTCTGCTCCTCTTTGCATCATGATTGTAAGTTTCCTGAGGCCTCCCTAGCCATGCTGAAATAAGTCAATTAAATCTCTTTCCTTTATAAATTACCCAGTCTTGAGTGTGTCTTTATTAGCAGCATGAGAATGGACTGATACAGACAATATTGGTGTATATTTATGGACACAATGTGATGTTTTGATGTGTGCATACATTGTGAAATAATTAAATCAAGCTAGTTGACATATACATTACCCCACATACCTATTATTTTTTGTGGTGAGAACATTTTAAAATTTAATCCCTTGCAGTTTTGAAATAATGCCATACCTTATAATAATAATACGCTAGGGTCATCATGCTGTGCAATAGATCTCAAAAACTTACTGAATTATTCTTTCAACTTTTCTGTAGGTTTGAAATTTTTCAAGACATAAAGTTGGGGGAAAATCAATTACCATCATTGGTCATTGAATTGAGGAAATAAATGGCAGTGTATTATTCAACTTTCCAAATCTTTCCTCTTGCTCACAGGCGTCATGGTAGAAAACAAGCACCCCTGCAGTTTAAGACAAGAATGAGGTTTTCTTAATTTTGCACATTTTCACAGTTTTTCTATTTTAATCATTCAATATATATGTACAAAGATTTTCTAACCTTTT